>NW_028301628.1:21212121-21515151 GCF_987345545.1 Pholcus phalangioides
TAATTCCATGTAGTTTTGTAAAAATAGGGTTATTTTTTTTAAAGAAAAACAGAGAAATAACTCTCTATTCAAAGAAAAACCTAAAATCTGGAGGAGTATTCTCTTTACTCTTCAATGAAATTTGCAGTAAAATCGAATTTGGATGCGTCAAGGGAAACACTGGTACACGTTGACTAGGAAGCCGCGGGTTAGGAAAGTTTGAGAATCACTGCTGTACACCACCAGTCTGTTATCGGAATTGTCTGTGATACACACACACGCAAGCAAGGTGCCATATAGAAAGCCGCTAGCTCTACGTCATTTTTCTGCAGCGGTTTTCCCGATTCTTCAGAAATAATATTATGTTTTGAGACCCGATTCAGGGCCGTTACTGAATGTTTGGTCAGCCGGGGCAAACACGCATTTCGGTGCTCCCTTGTAATGTTGAAGGGGAAATTTGCGGCCCCTCTGAGACAGCGCCTGGGGGCATCAGACCCACCTCCCCCTCAAGTTGCAAAATATCACCAGAAACGTCGACATTATATTAGTGCCAAGTTTGTCTCCGACAAAAACGCCTTAAATTTTTGACTTATTTATTTTCTATGTCTGCTATGGGATTGGACCAGCGTTTCTCCAAGTTTGCGCCACGGGTCTTAGGGGCGTCGCGGCGAGCCCTTGATATTGATTAACCTGCTGCGTGGCGCCGTGGCTTAGTTGGTTAAAGCGCCTGTCTAGTAAACAGGAGATCGTGGGTTCGAATCCCACCGGTGCCTCGTGGGGAAAACTTTTTTCCTGGTTATTTATTTGCCGCTGTGGTGGTCGAGTGGTCATAATGACGTACTCACATCGCGAAGATCCGGGTTCGCACCCCACCGTCGCCGTAGTGGTGGTCGGCCGAAGTTGGTTTTCTGTGGTTCCCAACTTCGAAGTACAAATGCGAACCGATATCCGTTAAGTCTCGCCATAGAGAGCAACAGGCGTACAACGGTACAATTATTCAATCATTACTCTTCACTCATAGTTAGAAAAATTGATGGCAGATGCTAGCACAGCACTACACATAAAAACAAACACAGAAACAAACAAACTTCAAGGTTCACTATACATACACACACATTCCAACATATACCGATTCGTTAAAAGTTCCACAGAGGAATATGGACGAGGCGCATGTGTGGTTTTGTAGTAGTAGTGTGACCCGCTCCTCCTTAATGTGTCATGACTCCCACTTTGTGAACCACTACATTAGAATAATGGACGTGAGGAAAGAAAACTCTTTTCAGACAGACGTATTCAAAGGGAAGCAAAACATTATTCATGGTAAAATATTAAATGGTAAATGCGCCGCGGGTCACTTGAGCGGGCTGGAAATGTTACCAAGACATTTAAGGAGCCTGTTTATGTGCTGCTCAGTTCATTTCTACAAAATGAAGTTTGAGGTCTCGGGCTACATCAGATCTGTAGGTTCGTTGGATCGTCCCGTATTTTACGGGATGCACCATTTTTTTGCCGTACTATTCGAGTCTTGGGTCTGTCAACCTCCATCGCCCCCCCTCCCCGGATCCGCACCTGTTCATGAGTACAAAAACTATATTTACGTGTCACAAACATGAGTTTGTAGCACGTGTTATCTCTGATGAGGTCATAATGAGATCGAACTCTTATCACTAGAGAGAGAGAGAAACATTGAATCTTCAGCTTTCCAACGAGGTGTTATGCAACTTCGCATGTGCTGTATGAACGTCATTAAGATTCAAAGTCTTATGAGTATCAAGGGCCTCCGGGCCAAGTTATTTTTCTGAGGGCCTATCTAGCAAATTTACTTGCTTACTCCCGAAATTTTCAACCAGATGTCATGCTCCATTGTGACGCCCTTCTTCTCTCGAGGCCCCTGTTCGCGTCGGCCCATGCGTTAAGACGACTAATTCAGAACCTTAATTATTTTCGTGACGCTCAAATCGTGCGATTCACGTCTAAACTCTGCTCTGACCCATCAATCGAAAAGTAATCATAACATTAATTACAGCAAAATGGTATCATCCTCGTGTCGATGAACTCGGCCAGTCAGTTAAAATTTTTTTTATTCTCAAGTGTTAACACTGCAACTACTATGAATCATGTTAGCAGACGCTGGATGTTCCGGCTTGAACATAAATGTTTTACTTATAATCGGAGAATGACTCCCTTTTGCCGTTGATAAATATCACGGACAGCACAGTGTACCTATACCTAGCCACAATTGGCTCATCGAAGCCGTCGAATGAGCACCACACACGGGCCATATTGAGACACCTACACGTGGATGACACCAACAGCTTCGTTCCTTCAACTCATCATATACATCTCAGGAATGCACTTTAAATTTCAAGTGACTGTTAATAATAATCATCAAATTTGATTATTATTAAAAAATTTATAAATTTTTAATCTCATTAAATATAATTTTAATATTTTTTTGAGTTTTACAGTAATTTGTGTTAATTAAAACTATGATCGGTAATTTAATGCAAGTTAAACCATAGATGGCAACACAAAACTCGATCCTTCATTTTTGATCATTGAAATAACTCTGCCATCTATTGATGTAAAAACGAAACAAAACATTTCCATATACAATAGTATGTACAAAGTATTGTTTTGTTTTTACATCAATAGATGGCAGAGTATGCTCGAGATATCAAAAAAGGTATTACGTACTTGTTGGATACTACTCTGACCATATTTCTCTAAACAAATGAGGGAAATTGAGATGCTAAATACAAAAATCACCAGCTGTTGATAAAAATGACGCTGAAGGTAAACAAAGTTGCCAATTATATATAGTTGTTTATTATCAGTTCAAAATATACAGGACGGAGAAAAACCATGGTTTAGATTTCTGGCTTGATGAGACTTCCAGCTACGTGGTTATGTGTATTGTGATCATACACATATTTTACGGGATTCACTCAATGCTTGTAGTGACAAGCTAAAACACAAAAGCCAATTATAGCTAAAATTCACTAATGTCAGGAGATGAAGCACATTTGTAAAGTCGCAATGGATTTGAATGAATTTTTCGAAAAAATAACACAAAAAAAATGACAAGAAATATATGTGGGATGAATATGCAATTCAACTTATCAAAATATAATTTAAAAGTTGGGAAAATAGTTTTAATCTTCTATTTCATTGAAGATTGAAAATTAAAACAGTTTTCATCGAAAATGCGGGGAAAAAAAAAGAGATTTTTATGTAGCGAAAATTGGGACTGCCGAAATTCCCTGAAAATACATGCTTCTCTCTGTAAATTCGGATTACCCTTTCGAATAATTTGTCTTGGGGAGGGAGGGAATGAAACAAAATTATCAGTTCAAAATATACGGGAAGGAAAAAAAACTGTTTTAGATTTCTGGCTTGTTGAGACTTCCAGCTACGTGGTTATGTGTATTGTGATCATACACTTATTTTACGGGATTGATCCAATGCTTGTAGTGACAAGCTAAAACACAACCAAAACTTAACGATTAATAGTATATAAGAAAGAAATGTAACGAGAAGGAAGACACGCGTGTATTTATACAAATCGGTGGTACAATTTTCCAACTGACTTTTTTCTTTTTTACAATCACCAGGAGCGTGCACCATGTGTACGGATAAGAACACTACAGAATAATTCACATTTTCACATTTTTTCACGTAGTATTTTTGACTGTCCTGACCTTTGTTAAAAACAGATTTTCCTCCCACCCCCATTTTCATTTTCACAGCAGTACCAATATTCAATAATTATTAAATATTAATTTATTAAATTATTTTATAATAAATATATAATATATATAATAATATATATATAAATATATAATTTAATAATTTAATGTATTAAATATATAATTTAATAATTTAATGTATTAAATATTAATATTTAATAATTAATTTCATACAGTACCAATATTTTTGGCATCATTTATGACGATAATTGGCAATGTTTATTCGTATTTATTTTTCGTATTTCACCGCATTTGGAATCCTAATATCCCGTATCATGTAATCAGTCAAACCAATTATGGCAGTCATAATTATCGCAATATATTTACAGTCATAATTGTAAATACACTTCACTCTTCTCGCGTAACTGGCATAATCAAGGTTTTTTCCTTCGTGAAATACATTTTAGACCACTGCAAATTTACAGACCTTTATTTCCCGTAATATTTTTTAGCGATTTCAGCAATAAATTGGCAACGTTTTTTTTAGCGACAATTGGCGTTGTTCCATATTTTCCCGTTTTGACAATTCAAATTTTCCCGTATTCATTTTATACTCGGATTCGAGTTGCGCAATGAAATTGCGTCGTGAACAAGACAATGATAACAAGTTAGTGGTGGGGACTCGATGATTTTTAGAGCACCTTGAGAATGTAAAAAAAAAAATTAATAAATTCGTTTATAAAATAATCTCAATAAAAATAAATAAATAAATAAATCTCAGTAATTTGGGGCACCCCTGTTTGATTTGAGACCTTGGCACTGAGACACTCATATACCGGCTGTTACACTAATTCACTTGGAGAAGACCACTAGGCCACGCCTGTTTTGTTTGGTGGTCTGCTGCTAACATCAGGGGAAAGCTACCGACAAGTTTGGAAGTTTATCGTTAATTTGGTGATAATTCTCTATGCTAACCTCGAATTTCCGAAGCGATTTTGAAATAGTCATGAAAATGTTCAGCACGCCAAACAGCATTTAAATCTATGGTGCATGGGTTGCACCAGACATCTTCAACCTGTTTCTTAAGAGCACCGCGGTACTCCATGCATTTAAAAAAAACCTCTGTAGCACCATTATATTAATTCAAATATAATTTTATCTTTGATATGCAGCACACCCATTACTGCACCAAAGAGTGCTCGGTGCTTGTCCCAATTCTCATACTCTTATGGACTTGATTGGTGTGTCAACTGAACCACTCATTTCTGTAGCTATCATACATAGTCAAACTTGGTTATAATGACGTCGAAGATTCCGTGAATTTTTGCCATTATAACCGAGGTGTCGTTACAACCAAGGGTGCCATTTTCCGAGACCATTTTTGACAAAAAAAAAAGTAATCAGATGCTGTGCAAGAAGGTTCTATTTTATTATGATAAGGGTAAACATATTTGATCGAGAGAAAACAGTAAATTGAGGTCATGAATGCGAGATATGACCAATTCTAACCAAAAATATTACCCACTCTCAGAGAAAGCGCCAAATATGCTAAACGGATAACCCTTGCCGAGAAATATAGTATTAGAAATATGCAGTGATTTAAGATGTATTTCACGGGAGAAAAAAACTTGACAAATAAGTGAGATGAATGTTTACGCACATATTAATTTTTACACAATTTGTAAATTATGCAAAATACCTTCATATCTATAATTCTAGTTAAGGTAAATAATTTTAATAAGTTTTGTCCAAAAAACCGGAGAAAATGACATTTCTGCTCGAAAAAGTCAGAAAGAGCGAAATTACGGGAAAGCACAGTCAGGGCCGCAACTAGATGCTTGGTCAGCCGGGACAAGCACACATTTTGGCGCCCCCTCATAATGTCGAAGGAGAGGTTAGAGTGAAATTTACGCCCCTTCTAGTTCGGCGCCCGGGGCACCAGACCCGCCTACACCCCCCCCCCCCCCCGTAGTTGCGGCCTTGAGCACAGTCATCTCCCATGTTAATACTAAGCACTTCGGAGAGCCAAACTTCTTAAAAATCCATTTTTTCATCGTTAGGTAGCAAAAACGCCAAAACAATGCAAAATGTGACGTTACATCCGAGTGCGTTACATTTTCATCAACGTTATGAGCAAGGTTCCTTAACATAATTCTCTATGGGAATCATCCCAGACGGTTAAATATTGATGTTATGACCATCGAGTCATTATTACCTTGGTTATAGCGACCGAGGTGTCGTTATAACCAAGTTTGACTGAACACTTCTCTGAGCAAAAGCTGGTATTGTTATATGGGTGCTCTTCTTCCAAAGCTGGGCATAAATGATGTTTATGAATCAAAAAGTTTGCAGTGTCACGGTTATACTGTTTCTCCTCTCTCAGGTGGCTTTACATAATTCTATCGAATGGAATCATTAAATATCACGTGAAGTGGCCAGGTTTTTCCAAATGGCGTGAGGACAAAACTTTTTTTGAGATTTAACAAAGTTTTGATTGTAAAATGGGGAAAGAGAAAGATTTCATAGGTCTTAATTCGGATTTATGGTCCATTTCTTCGGATACGGTTACTCATCTTGAAAAAGTGGGGAGGAGGGGGTAGAGAACAGTGGTGTTATTTTACGCGACTTCTCCACAGTAAACCGAGAGCCACGAGTAAGAAAAATACCCTCAATTTCAAGTTCTTTTTCCCTTGTAACAATACCTTTCCATTGTTCTGTGAGACATACTTCGTTAGAGTGAATTGGATATCATTACGCAAAAAGTTCGTCACGCGGTATAGTCAATGGACTACAATTGTATAATTCACCTCAGTACATGGTCCTCTTTTATCCAGCCTCTCTTTTGCCGTGCATATACGTACACGCATTTACCATGTAAATTTCGACATGTGACCCGACTCTGTTCGCATTTGTTTGCAGATGTGTGGTTACAATATTCTGTATGACCTTAAACAGTCGAATCTTGACGGTGACTACAGTACAGTCTCGATAATCTGTTACATAGATTACCGAGATAATCTATTACACGATAATAATGATGTATTCTAGTGATACATTGATAAGCGAAATTAATTATTTGCTTGCTGCCAAACGAGATAAAGATATTTATATATATATATATGTATATATAATCGGTGACTTAAACATTGATATTTTAAGATGTGAAGACTTGAATATTTTTCTTTATGTGAATTTGATGTCAAGATCTGGATTTCAATCGTTAATCAATTCTCCAACTAGGGAAACCGATGAAACATCAACTTGCATAAATCATATTTTTTGTAGATAAAGGAATTTAAATTTTAAAAAAAGCGGTACTTCTCGATTTGTGCATAACTGATCACAAAATGGCTTTATTATATTTAGAAACAGATCATGACAGCAATGATTCAAATTGTGAAACAAGGTGCTCTACCTATCTTGATGAAAATAAATTGACTGATCTTGTAGAAATCGTTTCGTGGGATACTGTTTACAGTTGTGAATCTGCAAACTCGGGAATGAATACTTTCTCGGATTTAATTAAGAATTGTGTTGATGCTTCTACTAGAGTAACGTATAATAAAAGAATAAGAAAACCCTGGATTGCAAAAAAAATTTATGAAAAAACTAAAATTAAGCACAGATTATTGAAAGAAATTAAAAAGAAACCGTTTGATATTGAGCTGCAATATAATTTCAAGACTTTTAGAAATACGTTAAACAATGAGATAAAACAAAAATAAGAATGATTATTATACTGCAGCATTTATTCAAGCTAACTTTGACTCAAATTTCAATGGAATTTAATTAACAAATTAATTGGTGAGAATAAATGTAGCAGCAATGACATAGTTTTTACAACTGGTGAAATAACGAATTCAATTGATATTGCTGAATGTTTTAATGACTTTTTTTAATTTTTGTAAAAATGATTATCTTCCTAGTAATTGTAATTCATTAAATTGTTCAAATTAAAAAATTTTTGAGAAATATTTTTATATACCTTACGGATGGTCATGAAGTATTGAGCATAATAAAGTCTTTACATTCCAAAAAGTCGTCAGGATTTGACAAAATTAATTAATATGATGCATTGCACCATATGTAAGTGATGTTTTATCGTTTATTTTTAATTTAAGTTTTATCGCTGGTAAATTTCCAGAGTGCCTGAAACTTGCAATCGTTTCTTCAATACACAAAAAGGGGGACAAAAAGCGTGTTAGTAATTACAGACCGATTACTTTACTATCTGTCTTCTCAAAGGTCATAGAAAAAATAATTAAATCCAGAATAATTAAATTTCTTGACAGCATTAATTTTTTTTAGTGAGAATCAATTTGGGTTCAAAAAAGCAAAATGTACTGAGGATGCTCTTGTTAATTTCCTTTCAAATAGCAGATAACAATAATTGTAAAGTTATATCATTATTTTTCGACATCAGCAAAGCTTTTGATACCGTGAATCATAGTATTCTTCTAACTAAACTAGAATATACAGGAATTCGGGGTTTGCCACTTAAATTTTTCAAAACATATCTTACCAACAGAGTTCAAAGTGTGAAAGTAAATTCCGTTTTGAGTTCTAAAAAACAAATTAAATTTGGTGTACCTCAAGGATCTGTACTTGGGCCAATTTTATTCCTAATAGACATAAATAACCTGTGTAACTTTAATTTGAAAGGAAAAATCACTGCTTTTGCTGATGATTTAGCTCTTTGTTACTCTGAAAGCTCTTCAATTAACTTGAGCAATAACATGCAAAATGATCTTAATTCAATAAATATCTGGTTTGGGAACAATAATTTAAAATTAAATATAGGTAAAACTAAATATATGTTATTTGGTTCTGGTACTTTCAATGATTTCGGTATCCTAAAATATCATAGTATGAGAGATGGTTGTATCTCAGATTGTATGTGCACAGTTGTAAATAGAGTAGACACCTTTTAAGTATTTACGGATTTTTTTAGATTCAAAACTATCCTGGAAAACACATATTAATTATTTGAGAGTAGAATTAAATCCCAACATTAGGAAATTTTATTTTATTAGGAATAAATGTTCCCAATCCATTTTAAAATTGGTTAGATAATCAATGATGTTGGGTTAATCCGATAAAACATCAATATTCAGGTCACCTATTAGTATTAGATTATCAGCAGTAATGTGTTGGATCAAACTCATAAATTCATTATTGAAATAGTCGATTGTATAAGCATGCGAACGATAAACAGCCAAAATAGAGAGATTGAAATGATTACTACGTAACAATACGTATTCGGCAGTTTGCAATAAACGCATTTCAATCTTGTTAAAATGTATCCATTTCCTATGAAAAACTGATACACCTGCTGATCTAGAATGACCTCTACAACAATAAGATTTATCAAAGTTTTCAATGTAATATACATTAATCTCATTTTCAAATATCCAAATTTCTGATAAAATCAAAATATATATTTCAATCAGATGTTTGTAGGGCCCTAGGCTGAGATCTTTGGTGAAACCCCCGATTTCAGACTCTTCACGGGCCCCCGGGCAGGAGAACGGAGAGATCCACTCCTTTTGTGGGGGTGATGAAGGGATCTATGTTGAATAGAAGCTTCCACAATAAGTCTGGCACAATGATTTATGACAATTAAATCAAGTGGTGCTGCCTAAACTCTCATTTTGCCCCGGGGCTATGACGTTGTTGGGGCAGCAGTAGGGAAACACTTTTTTTCTGGATTAAATATTCAAAAATTTGTTTGAGTTCTGTAGAACAGATTCATTATCACCAAGTGTTCCGCAAGAATCTTTACGTTGGAAATCCCTGGTATAAAGAACAGATATAGGTATACAGAAATGAGCAGTCAGAACATTCCGGAGCCAAACTAGAGATTCTTCTATTCTATAATCGACTAAAGAAAGGAAAGTCATTCGGAAAAATGTTGATATAAGAGTTTAGAGGAAGACTTTGGAGGAAAAAAAGAGAAGAGAATTTTTTCCAGAAACCAGCTTCTCTAGAGATAAGTGACACTTTTTGGAAGTGCAAGGAAGGAGGTGTGTTGAGATGAATTAAGCTCTGAATAGCAGAGTTGAATAGAGCATTTCAACACTGAAAAGTATTGCACTTACCTGCGCTTATTAATCCACTCGCACTTTCCCGTCAAAATAATTTTGATGTGTAAAAATTTCCGAGAGTGAAAGCACCGTCATAATAAATCTCATAAAAAATTCCGCCTCGTCACCTCATGCTTGGCGCCTATCTTGTGCTCACACACGCTCTAGATTACTTTCGGCCATTCACATGCCTGCAAACGCTTTAGATCCCTCACTGACTTTCCTTCTCTCTCTGGGTTACTTTTTTGTTCATTCACAGACTGACACTCCCCATAGGTCACCCATTTGATCATTCACGTGCTAGCACGTGTTCACTTACAATAGTTACAAACTCTTTAGGTCACTCGTTGGCTGGGCAGAGGTGGATTTATGGTAGTCTATGAAAATTTTGCGGCCCTTCTCCCATTATAATAATTTTCTTGGCAACTCAATCCTCTAATTTGCAGCCCTGGGCTATGGTCCGCTAAGCCCTCCTGTAAATACGCCACTGAACAATGCATATTTAAAATCGCCGAATATCGTGTCATTTACGCCTGTTGCAAATTTCACTTGCAAGTTTAATTTTTTTATCGAGTGATTCCCACGCTTTTTTTTTTGATACACTCCTTTTTCACGCAGCCCTTTGTCTATAAAACAATTTTAATGTCAATCCGATGAGTGGTTTTATCAACAGGGTGTTCTGCATTGGCCAGGTTCAATTATCGCCACTTTGCATTTGATGCCATCTACGTTTAACATACGGCACTACAAAACACGTCCTTGAAAAATACAATACTGACTGTATATGCCAGGGGTCTTAAACAGGGCCGTCTTAGAGCATCATGGGTCCCCGGGCCAAGTGATTTTTCTGAGGCCCTACTAGGTAAATTCTCGGAAATTTCAACCAGATATTATTTTTGTGAGGCCCCTTTTCTCTTGAGGTCCCTGGGGTGGGCCACGACCTCCTATATAACCTATTATAACCGGTTATCTAGGTGGTCGTGGGTGGGCCCATGATTTAAGACGGCACTGGTCTTAAACGTTTTAGACACTGCGGGCAAAATTGAAATTGGTCATGAATCCTGCGGTCCATCAACTCACACTGAGGTAAAAAAATTATATAAGAAGAATTTACAAGGGCTTATTCAAAAATTTATAGTGGCTTCTCTTAGAAGGGCCATTGAAAAGCCCGAGTCAATCGGGGGCAAAAATAATTGAAGAGTTTTATTTGTTCGCTGAAATTATTTATTTCATTAATTATTAATTTTTATTAATTCTGAAATAATTCTTTAAATAATATTTCACCCATTCTGAAAAAGTTTCTGATTAATTTTAATCTGAAATCTATTTGAATGATTCTGTAACTATTTATTTCGGTAATTATGAAGCTATTTCCTTTTTCAATATATCTTGAAATCATTTCTTAAAAATAATTATGCATTATGCTTTTAGTAATTGTGAAATAATTTCCACCACAAATTACGAAATTATTTCTCTGATTGATTTATAAGTTATTTTTTTCATTAATTTCGAAATTACTTGTTGCAAAAATCCAAGAATCATTTGTTTCAAAAGTATCTAAAATTATTTCTTTGAGTTATTCTGAAATTATTCTCCCTTCATTAATTCTACAATTATTTTTTTCTTTGATTTCGTAATTACATTGTTTATTAATTAATCTTTTAGAATTAATTGTCTTTCAATGTTTACAACAATTTTCTGAAAATTGTCGGTTGGCCACGAGAGGAAAAAAGCCGATGCCCAAATATAGCCAGCGAGCCGCCATGCGTTGAAGACTCCCCTTATATATGCCGTCAAGTGATGCTTCGAATTGTATTTCATCCTGTTCGAAATCGGTATCACGGTATATATGTATTTTTTTGGATTTTCATACCAAGAAACACAACGGACAAATGTGACATCATCGAGCTGTCAGAGAATTTCATAAAATGAAATAATAATAATTAAAAAAGTAAGCGAGAGAAGAGAGAGACAACACAAGACCCTCTCTTGTGCCAATTCATCCAAATGGTATCACAGCATATTGCACTCTCATGTCCGCTGACGAAAGACAGCGCCAGTAACAGCTGGTCTAAAAGTTCCCAATAAAGTGGCCAAAAGACTGGAATTAATCCCCGACAGCTGTTGCAGCCTCGCTCCTCCACTCGATATCATCGACGACAGTATTTATTATAAACGGGAAAACGCTTCGAGCCAAAATTGACTCCTTGTCCATATCCCGTAACAAGGACTTATGATTAAAGGGGACGAAAACTGAAAAAAAAAACAACACATGAATTTTTTTTATTATTGTAATGTCAGATATTTTTGGGACAAGTTCTTGTCGTAATTAAAATTAATCAAGTCCCTCAGTGCTGCTTTCTCATTGGTCGGTTCCGGTTCCGTATTGATTTCATTATCTAGCAAACAAGTCTCTCTCTTAAAATTGGAGCTGGAATGCAACATGTTTTCCAGAAACTTGGTGTTCGTATTTATGCATATGCATCATGTACTGACTATGAAAGGGTGAGTTCACGGTATTCACGTAGATTATCGGTAAAAACTGCAAATATTGGGAATAATATTGTGCCAGATGGTTATCAAAAATGTATTTCTTAGATGTCTACAAATTTAGATCTGAAGTCTTTATAATTAGACCTTTTTCTAAGAATTTATATTAGAAGTATGAATAAAAATTATAAATAAATATAATTAAACAATGAATGATTAAATTATTTTAATTGAAACTATATATGTTACGGTGTGATAAATTGGCTAGAGTGTATACATAACCGGTTATTATGCATATGTACCAATCGTCGTGGTATCGGCAGGTCGAGGCTAGAGGAAACGCTGGTGGAGGACCGCAGCAGTTCTGATATGCAAATCGTCTTGGTAAGTTTGATAAATTTTCACTTTCACCGGAGATTATGCATAATACCCAAGCGTCGTTGGTAAATTTGATAGAAACTGAAATCTCTTTTACCGGCGACTAAACCTAGTATCGGTGATAAATACTCGAAATTTACTGCCTTTATCTGCGCTTATGCATAATACCCTAGTGTAATTGATGAATTTTATAAATATGAAAAACATTCCAAATGTAGTAGGCCTATGTGGGATGAATCTAGTCGGACCCCGATACAATGATAACAAATTTTATGATCGTACTCGATATATTGATAAAATACATGTATGAATTATCATGTAGGCTACACAGTATATCATATAGTAGTTTTAGTATGTTTCACCAACGACACGATGCTTGGGTATTATGCATAATCGCCTGTAAAAATGGTAACTCTAGGAATCACCAAAATGCTTAGTAAGTATGCATAATAACCGGTTACTATGTATAATAATCGCATTTCTCACATTTACTATAATATATATATATATATATGAGAGTTATCATAAAAGAAAAATTTTCTGTCACTTTTAAAATTTTTTTGAAACAAATGTAATATCCAAAATTTTCGTATATTTTTTACTAACGACATTTAGTGCAAACCAAAAGTTTTTGTCCGAAGTTGATGTCACTCTCTGCTATTACTACGAATGTTTCGACAGCTAGCTGATGCGAAGATGAGAATAGATAAGATGCGGAGAGAGTGACATTGTCTTCTGATAAGAGCATTCCCACGGCAAATGACAGGACGTGGGTTCGATTCCCCCACAAGGCCAGTTAAGTTTTATTTTCGGGATTTATCTTTTCGTATCGGCCCAGCCAGATGTCAAAACTTTTGTGTTTTCAAAAGCTTTCGCATTAAAAAGTTCAAAAAGAAACCAATATTTGCTTCACAAATTTCATTTTCAATTATATTTCTTAAATTTATTCAATTTAAGACAATAAATTACGAATTTATTACTGTAGCTAATTATTATTGGAGAAATTATTTAAATAACTAAAAATTAGTTTTTGTCGTATAAAATTAAAAAAAAAAAGTTGGTATTTTTTTAAATTCAAAAGAATAAAAATTGAAATAATAAAATAGAACAAAAAATAGAAATAACGCAATTTATTTTTAAAATAAATGTTAATGAAGTAAAAAGTTGAAAAAATTGTAATTGAATTAATTTTTTCGAAAAAAAAAATTTGTTCAATAGAAAGTTATTTTTTTAATTTCAATTTAAGAAAAAAATTAAAATAAATCTTGGAATTTGATATTGTTATACTCGTTATAAAAAAATTTAGATTTAAGATATCACATACAAAAATTAAAAATTCATAAATTATGTATGAATATATAACTGCAGATTTGTAAATTTAAGAAATTGGTTTCATAAATTTCTAAAACACCTTTTAAACAGAGTGTCTGTGTTATCGTTATATATGTCTCATTTTGCGTTTTTTTAGCAGTTCTGAATGTATGTTTTATGTGTTGTGTTCACTCTAATAAAAAAAAAAAAATCATAAAGTAGTCCCCAATTTCATAAAATTAGAGAAACATTTACAAATTCAGTGCATACAATGCGGTAAATACTTCAGGCTTGAACATTCATTAAATTTCGATTAGTTAACAGAAAATCGAAAATTTAAGGTCTTAGAGTTGTTGGAAAGATATCGGAATTTTTTTTTGAATATATTTATTGCAATAATAGAGTAATTTGTATAATAGTGTAGTGGAGATAATCTTTGAATTTGTTTTTTAAATGTTTTCTAAAAAAATAAAATAAGAAATAAAATTATCAAATTTTACATTTTCCCTAAATTGAAAGCTTTGAGAAACATTTTACATCTTAGAAAAAAAATTCCTCCATTTTTACTAGAATAAAAATAAATAATTTGAACTTAATTTAATAAAAAAGGATTTTTTGGAAAATATAAGACTTATAAGTTAAGAAAAAGAATAAATTTTTCATAAGATAATTTCACACAGAGTATAAATACCGCAACTTTTCAAAAATAATTCTATTTCTTCATAGATTACTTATAAAGTTAATAATTAAATGAAATTTAAAAAGAATAAATTATATATATATATTATACTGTTTAATCAGATTCGAAGTTAATGTTAAAACTTTAAAACAAAATATTCCGAATAGTTTCATTAATAAGTAGCTGACAGTTATGATTATAGTTTTTTAATGTATTTATTTTATTGCAATATGCAGTCTCGTAAATTCCTTATAATTGACAAATACTATTCTAAACTTACCCATACTTTCTTGCAATTTGTTTCTATTTTCACTCTTGAAGAAATATATAGCTCAAAGAATAAAAAGAATTTCCACACATAAACAATATTTTATTATTTTTTTAAAAACTTTTCACAATGAGTCTCTCTCTCTCTCTTATTTTTTTTTTCTTTTAAATTCTAGGTTTTGTAAGAGACTGCTACGTAGGCCTAAACACATCTGACTACGAAAAAAACGAAACAAAAAAAAAAAAAAAAGAGTAAGAAATGAGGGGAGAGGTGAACAAATCTCTCCAATGGAAATTTACAATGCACACACAAACACACACACGTAAATACACATCTAAAAACACACATACACACTAAAAAATGTCGGACAAACATCAATATAATGCCTCTATTACATAAACTTTTTATTCAATGCAATCATAGTCTGTCTACCACGAGAAGAAACTTGGCCGCGCCTAGTGGGTGTTAATGAAAAGGAAAAACGATTACACGCACTCCCGTTTGGTGATATTTAGCGCCCTTTTGACATCTTCGGAAACGTTAGCGAGGGGAAGAATCGGCGATAAAATCCAAAAAAAAGAGTACAGCAACTCTTGAGAAATTTCTTGCATTTCTCTGTTGGAGAATAGGATAGAAATGAGAAAATACGTGGTCGAGATTCTTCCCGAGGTGGATTGTCTGCAATAATTTGAAATTTAATCGGCCATTTCTGTTGATTTTTCGGTAATTTTGTGCCGATAATGGTGCGTTTGAGAAAAGAATTATAGTTATATTTGCATGAGGGAAACGCATGACAACACAATCGTTTTTGAAGTAGAAGAAGAAAAAAAAATGCAAAAAATGAAAACTGAAAAAAATCAATTTTCCAACAGATAAAAAAAAAAAAATTATACAAAATATAAAATAAATAAATCTTAGACGCTATGTACAAGACATTGAATACAGAAAAATGAAATGCAACTAGAGAAACTACGAGCTCAGTTTTCGAAACGAAATTAATTGCAGTATTTTTCTCTATACACATTTTCTCTTTTTTTTAGGAAAAATTTTGTTGCCGTTGCTCGTTGATTCGAAGTATCGAGTACAAGGCCCTTATCTTCTCCATCATTGCCTTTCCCGTCAGGAAAAGTATTGTTTCAAAGATGAAAATTTTGTGTTCAAGGAAAAATATTTTGTTCTTAAGAACTTATTTGTATGGTTATTTATTCCCTCTAGAAGTTTTTGACTATTTTTTCCGAATAACTTTTAATTTTGCTTCCAAAAGAGTTTGATTTCCTTTTTTTTCTTGCCGAATTTTGCTTTTTTTTTATCCAAAATTTATTACAACTAATACTTTAAAGAAATTTTATAGGATCGATATCTTTGTTTAATAGTTTAAACTTTTTGTTTTAACTTGAAATTTAAAATTTTGTTTCCAAAATATCTCCTTTTTCAAATGTCTTTTTTTTGTGATTTTTTTTTTTCAAAATTTTTCATTTTTTTTCCCAATTTTATCACCGAAATCATACAACTTATTCGTTGAAATTTGTAAATTTTATTACATTTCGTGAACAAAAAAGATCAACATTTCTTTTCCAAATCTATCGCGATTTTCTGCAATAAAATTTATTTTCTTTCCAATTAAAGCTAATACCGCGTTTCTCAAAATTTCGAAGGACCACTGAATAGTGTTAGTGATAATTAATGATTAATTTTCCATAAATACTCATCTCATATTTGTTATATTCAACATCTTTTTTTCTCCAAGAATTACATTTCAACGACATATCACTGCAATTTGCAGAACCCCCCCCCCCCCACCCCCATTTACCTCCCGTTGGTGATTTTTCAGCTATTTTAGCAGTAATTGGTGATTTCACCGTGTTACGACAGAGTTTTTGGCTATAATTGGCGATGACCTTCATTTTGTCGCATTCCCGATTTCAATTTTCCGTATTTGTTCTCAATGGAATGTGATCACCAGTGGTTTTAACGTATTTTTTTCGTGAAATAAATTTTTTTACAGCGATTTACAATAGCCGTAAATTTCACTAGTAATTAGCAATTTCATTGTAAACTATGTTTTGGCAACATTTAGCAACATCCTGTATATAAGAACGCGATTTCCGTTATTATAAAATTACCACGTTAATTTACTTATCTATGTGATCTATTTTTGTATGGTTTTCTAATTTTTTTCCACTAGTTTGGAAAATTTTGACAAAATTTCAAAACCAGATACAATTACGATAAATGGTAACAATATTTATCAGTCGTAACGAAACTGAGCCCAATAAAGCTAAGTGTAAACTCGCTCGATTTCACACGAATAACAAGTGCAGTCAGTATTTCAAGTAAGAAATACTTACGAGTTAAAAAGACAAATCACACAGTCACGACAATCAATACGGAAAAGTACACTTAAAAATTGGGGAAAAAATGCTAGAAAATTTAGAAAAGAAGAGAGAGGTATTACAGAGTATTACATCGTCATCACAAAAGTCCAAATACTGTATAACACCATCGCGATACTTTTCAAGTCCATTCTCGCAAAAGAGAATGTAATACTGCACATCATAATCATCATCATGTCTCTTTACCGGGTATGAACTAATCTATGTACACACTATAAATAATTAAAAAAAAAAAGCTCGTCGTTTCTGTCCATCCCTCTTTTTTTTTTATAGTATAAGTATCGAACCAGTACTCCAAATAATGACTGTACAAACATAACTGAAATCACTTCTCGTGCAATAATACTACTGATAGTGCTCGTGATACACACACACACACATACACTCATAAAGGGAAGAGGGGAAAGAAAAAAGTACACGGATGTACATGAAACCTACAATTTGTGTACCGAATACAATATAGAGGTGTCCGTATAATCTATATTTACCTAGATTACCATCGTTTATATTTTTATTTTTTTGGTAGCGTTGGATTCCACCCAAACTCGAGGTTTAAAATGCACATTCCTTGATGTATTTATTTTGGAAATTTTATAGTTTTTGGATACCTCCAATCTTTAGATGATTAGTACCGGTGATATTGATGGGGATATCACTTGGTATTCTCCGGTATTTTTCCTTCTTGGTTTGGAACGTCATTGTAATAAGGTTGGAAGTTCTTATTTTGATATAAAGGAAATCTCAAGGTAATTGGGGAGGGATGTCGATTGAATCCAATCATGGGACCTGCTGTCACTTACACGTGTAGAGCTCTTCTATTCTTTCGCAAGTCTTACAGGTCACGTAGCAACACCAGTGGAACTTGCAGTTGCAGCGCTCGAACCTCTGAATCACCTACATCAAATTAGAACAAAAAAAAAAAAAAATTATGCGCTTATGTAGATAAAGATGACCTCCCCACACTTGTTAATACAGTAAAACCTGTCAATTTTTGGACACCTCTCTACATTGGGCATTATTAAACAGAACCAATCATAATCCTATAACACAGGATGTCCACAATATTGTACCTCTATAACCTGGACACTTCCTTAACTTGGACAGATTTTAATGGAACCGTGGATGTCTAACTTAGAAAGGTTTTACTGTGAAAGATTACGGCAGAGAATCGATTAAAATTTTTAACTTGTTCAAAAATTTTTAATCGATCAATCGGCTGATTAATCGAATTTTAATCGAATATTTTTCGTAACTATGTCCTTGGGAAATAATTTAATGTGCTGAATTTATTTTGTCAAAACCTGGAATTTCTTCACTTGGACCTTTCCTTTTTTCTTGTAAAAAAAAAATCGGTTAATTTTCAGGTTAGTCACTGATTCCAAAACTACTTTCGATCATATACTATAGGTTGTTTTCTTAGAAACTCCTCCCAAATGATACTGATGAGGAGAGGAACTGATGCTTCTACATGGTGGAGTCCATAAATTTTGGTCTTGCCTTTTTAAACTCTCATCGAATTCGATTTGAAACTGAAATCATCAGTTTTCGTTGAATCGACTTGTATTTCCTTGCGAAGGAAAATTTGATCAGAATGATTCACATGTTTTTAAAGCATGATCACTTTTCAAAAATGCTATACATAGGTACATTGATTTAAGACTTCTCATCGATTTCGCTAAACATATCAAGTTAAACTACAAACTTTTGCGCAAATTTCAATCGAGTTCTTATCGGATTCATCGATTAACTCAACTAATATTTCGAACAGCGATTAACAACAATTGATCGATTAACCGACCCGATTAATCGATAAATCGGACCAGATTCATGCAAGATACACAGAAAATTTACAATATGTAGATATGTTGATTTTTTTTTTGAACAGAAAAATTTATCTCTGCCTGTACGGGAATTCTACGCCAGACGAGTGCGCTACACTTACGCTAACGAAACAGGTAAAATATTTCTTCTTTGGAGTGTACATATGCTGAACAACAATGCGATAGACAGCGACAGCAATCAGAAAGGTTCGCAAATATCATCAAGCCCACCAGATGGCGATTTATAGAGTACATTCTGGTAATATGGAATACCACTCTTGTTTTTTCGATTATTCCAATTCGAAACATATACAAACCTGAAACCTGTATTTCTATAAAAATTGGTTTCTTGTTTTTGCATTGGCAAGTATGTCGTATTTAAAAAGGAATATCATAACCATGAAAAAAGGATTTTTCATAATTATATTATTCATTTATTATATCGAATTTTATAACCATCAAAATAGTCATTTTCGTGGGCTAATATGGAATAGAGTCCTTTAATAAAGAAGAGGGAAGTTCAAAAGGGAAAAAACACTAATTCGAATTGAACAAAAACAAGATTTAACGAGTCTATGACAATGAAAAATAAAAATTTCATTGTATGTTTCGTGTAGTTGATGATACGGTGTGGTGTCAGTCTATTTACAAGAGTGCAATATTCGCAAATGCAATATTCATAATCTGCCCCAAAATCGTCAGGGTGGGCCCATTAGAGAATATGACATACAGTATTTCTAGACCCCTTCCCGCTTTTATCTTACTAAACTTTCCTTTTTAAGGAATAGTCTAGCCCAACTCAGATAATACTTATAGTTTTCCATATTATCCGACACCATCTGGGAAAAAATAGCGTTCCATCTAAATCGGAGAGAATGGCAAGCTAAAAATTAGCACAGCACAATACAATAAAACACTTGTGATGTACTTAGTTTCAAATTAATGGACGCATTTCCATTAACTAATTGGAAACTTGTCTGAGAAAATTTCAGAAAGTAGAAAAACAAATGTTCTCTTATTGCAGCAGTAGTGATGGTGGCAACTGAGCGACATTGACTCTATAGCATTATATATATGGGGTCATTTTTTTTTTCAAGTATTTTATCACTATTCCAATTGGCGGTCATACCTGAAAAAACGGAGAAAACCCGGTATTTCATATTTACCCTACTATTCCATAATACCCGAATGTACTACATGTTTTCTGTATATGTATAGCATATATAACAAATTTTCTGTTGTATTAATAAGTTGAGAGAAAATCTTTCTCAAGATGTCGCCATCTGGTGGCCTTGATGCAGCTGCTTAATGTAATTTTTTTGCGATTGTATATCTTGTATATTATATATTATGTACTTAATTCTAATCAGTTCATGAACCTAACCAACAAAGAAAAGGAGGGGGGTGTGGCTACGAACTCACCTGCGTGTTGTATCCTCTGTCGCAGCACAGTAAGCTGCAGGACTCGGGTCCCGGTGCCGTCCTGTTACACTGGCGTCCACTAGTGCCGAGGATCCCTCGCTTGGGATCCTCGACACAGAAGTTCGGGGACCTGTTGATGTGGACGAGGTCCTCCTTCTGTACCGGGACTTTTCGCTTACCCCTTCGTCTCAACCGCCTCTTCGCTTTCAGGGAGACCTGGACGCTGCGTTCGTATTTCTTCTTCAGGTAGGTTCCGACCTGCTCGAAAGTCGGCAACTTGTTCCAGCAGGTTTTCAGCTCGCACGAACCCGAAACACCGTGGCAGCGGCACTTCAATTCCATCTGCCTGGCTATCGCCTACGCCGATTAGAATTAAAAAGAAATATAGTTTTCAAGAACAGAGTAAATACATATCTACGCAAAAGTACAATAAAATTCAGTTATACCGACAATCAAGGGAACGATAAATGTTGTCGTTAAAACCTATACCGTATTCATTTATATATTTGTTTTGGTTTTATGAAACTGTCTTGTACCAACCAAGGGTTTAACGTGGACTAAAACATTGTTCTTCAACCATTTTACAACTGCGGACATTCGGAAATGAGAAAAATAGTTTGCGGACCGGCAAAAAATACACAAAAAGGACAACTACGTTAATGCGAAAACCAGCAAAAAAAAAAAACTTGCACAGGAGAAATAATTTGAGAAATGGCAAAATAATGTAGGAATAACAAAAATAATTTGCGAGCCACCAAAGAATAAATAAATAAGAGAATGATTTGCGGACCAGCGAAAAATAAATAAACGGTATATGACTTTTTTTTTAAATCTGAAATTATGTAAGGGCTACAGGAATTGAGTGAAATGTTTCAGACCGGCTAGAAATCCCCATGGACCGGCATCGGTCCGTGGACTAGCGGTTAAAGAACACTGGACTGAAACGTAACAAACCTCAGGTCTAGACCAATGTCCTTCACCCTTTTTTACTTGCGGACTGGTGAGAATGAGTGAACAATTGTAGCAAAATTCCCTATAATCTTAAGACTTATTATTAGGGCTGGGAATCGATTAAAATTTTCAACTCGTCAATCAAAAAAATTTAAATGATTAATCGAATATTTTCAAATGCTAAAATATCTTTCATTCATTTCCATACATCATCCACGGAATGGATGTAAACAAATATAAAAATAGCTTAAGGAATGAAGGCCGCGCATTTGAAGCGATTTAACATGGCTCCCTTTATGCCAGAAACATGAATATGCGAATTTCAAGAGCATGGAAAACGGCGTTTGTGTGAATGCTTACTCTACCCGTGTTACCCTACGGCAGTTGTTCTAAAATGTTTTGTAAAATGTGTTTCAATAGGGATACACATTCATGTTTCTGACAAAACTTAGATAGCAAAATAGTGCTCCAACCAGCTGATAAAGCCAAAATTTGCACATTCAATATGCTTGTCATATCCTGGAGTTTCTCAAGTTGTAGTTAAGAAACACTGGAATCCTTGTTAGTTAAAGATCTTGTCGTTTTATTTTCAATCAATCAATGTCTTTGTTTTAGCAGGGTATTTGGCTACAGCAAGGCCCTCTCCCTGCAGCCGGTAGAGATTTTCTACATTACAAAAAAGGGGAAAAAAATTAACGCTTAAGACTGCTCCCAGAAATTTGCCATGTTGAAAAATGTGATCAAAATATTGGTGCAAATATTTTTAAATACGGCCACTTATATCTCAAATGAATATCATCACTTATTTGCGTAGGAACATAATTTGAGACATCTAATCGGTTTTCGAATAAGTCATGTTAAATTATAAACTTTTAATAAAAATTTTAGTGGAAATTTGATCGGATTGGTCGAGGCGATTAACTGAACTAAATTTTTCAACTGCGATTAACAACTGATCGGTTATTCGGACCAGTCCTACTTATTATATTTTACATTTGTACTCTTTTAACATATGCGAGAAATAGCGTTGAGCTGGGATCCCTGCTATCACTTATCAAATGAAAACAAAACTGAATGATGGTTTTCTTACTCGGTTAAGATATATGAAATCAATAGGTTTTTTCCTGGATAGTATGCAGAGGTGAACTTACAAAAAAAGGGTCGTTCTCTCCACCGGGAATCAAACCCAGAACCTCCTGCTTACCGGGAAAAAAGTACACTGTTCATTTTATCATAGAGCATTACCCTTTTCTCCTTAAAACACGCACAGCAGCGTGATTTGCTCAGTAGAGCTGACTTTTAAGAGAGGCTGCTGTCTCTACTCGCGCTGCTGTGCGTGTTTTGAGGAAAAAAAGAATCGTCTTTCGGTGGTGGTATACTTGTCAGTGAGCTGGCCCGGTATGCAAGAAGTCTTGGGTTCGATTCCCGATGGAGAGAACGGCACTTTTTTTACCTCGGCATAATATAAAAAGAAAGCCTATTGATATCATGGTTTAAAAAACAAAACTATCTATCGGAATTCTCGAAGTAAAATTGGTGGTTTGTTTAAAACCGGTATACACAGCATGAAAATGAACAGTAAATGGTATAATACTCTGATATAAATTTTATGCGCCATTATACCAGTTACGTTGTCATACTTGCCGCAGAATTCCGGTAATAGAATTAGAAGGCGAATAATCCACAACAGTGTGCAATATATATTTTTTTTTCTTTTAGATGGTTGCAGGAGTTCTAGTGTAACAATAATATGTCTCTATATACGAGAGACGATTCTTTTAAAAATTACGTTGAAATTTCGAGAGAGATTTTTCCGGAGACTTGGCAGCTATCACAGAGTATATGGCAGCTATGCAAGAGAATCCTTACATGCAGCGTATGTCAAGTTTCTTAAGGAATATGGATTACCTAACAAGGACCTACACTGACCTCACCGACGTCATCTTGTATAAGAACTATCCATTATTGTAAGAACAATGTAAATACTAAGGAAAAAAGAAAAAATTCTCAAAAATATTTTCTTTGATAAATGCATTAAGATGTTAGACGATGGCGAATATATATATAATAATGAAAAAAAAAATGTCTCGAAAAGATGACAGCAGCAACTAATAATAATACAAAGGGACAACCAAGACAAGAAGAAGAAGAGGTGATAAGAGCACCACTTAAGACGTCTTTTCTTCTTCTTAAGGAGTTCTGCACCTGACAGCTTTCACCAAGAATCACGAAAATAATAATAATAATAATACGGCATTTTATCTTTTTTTCTCTCCAACACGGCGTATGTGTCTTATTGACATTTCTTAACATCAAGGAATCTCTTATACGTACGTATATATTGGTTTGAAAAAACCTGCTTAAGACGTTTCTTTCATAATGCTGATTCTATGGATGAAGACATTTCTATTAAATAGAGACGTCCTTGTTTTATTATAAGAATCTATTTCCGGGTTTACTTGAATCGAAACGTGCCGGGTATACATGTACATTCGATGCCATGAATGACATAGTGGTGGTGGCCGATCGTGTCGTCGGTATTTACAATTTAAGAAAAGAGCTTTTATTTCGTCTGCAACACGCGTAGATTTTTTTCGTAAGTTTTTCTAGAAATTCCATCATGAAAGCGGGGTCAGCCTAACACAACCGGGCTCTGTCACCGAAGTGGTTCCAGCATAGCATCCCGAAAGACAGGGTGGTGTCGAGAAAAATGCGGGACAAGTCTCCCTTTCCCCCCCCCCCCCCAGCGAACTCTCACCACGGTGCGAGCCCCTGTAAACATAGGGTGCTCCCGAGAAACATTAACACAAAGTATGATTGTATGGTGGAATGTTGCAGAAGGGGCGTGATTTAAAATAGGAACCATCATGAAAGCATCATCACTCAAAAAGCAAAGCCGTACGGGGGTAGAGATTGAGTGCGTCTGGCATCCCGGGCACCGATCGTGCGTGTTGCAAGGCTGGACGCATCTACAAAAATTCACATGCTCGGTCGGGCATGTGACTTCGAGTAATAGATGCTGAATCGATATTTTATATGTGCGAAAACTTCCTAACCCTCTGACCTTTTATACTGCATATTTATACCTTGCTATTACAAATATGACTAATTATATAAGATAAGAGCGCTACTGCTATCTATTGAACAAAAACTATTCGCTATAATTCTTGAAATTAAAAATGATTGTTGGTATTGTACGGATGTGCCGAATGAAAGGGAGCAACATGTGCTGTAAAACATATAATTTTTTTTATTTTTATGTTGCGCCAAAATACCGGTAACTATATTCACAACAGCGATTTAGCAGCAAAAATAAAAAGCATGCTAACCGGTATTTTGGCACATAAAATTTACACAATTATGTAATTGTTTTCATGCTGCATTCTATGCTGCATAGAATCGTTTTCATGTCGCATACTATGTTGCATAAATATCTGGTAATATGGCACATTTTGTCGTTTTCATGCTGCATACCGGTTTAAAACTAACAACTAACTTTAGTTAAAAATGTACAACCGATAGTTTAGTTTTTATTGGATAGGTGGCAGCAGATATTCTATATTTTAGTGATGGATATTTTTCCCGATGTTTTTGTGCAGAGTATACAGTATATAAATACTGTATTTTTTACAGTTTTAGAATTAATCGCAGAATTTTATCCCTTTTGGACACCTCATGCGCTATAAAAGATCATATGACAAAATACAGATGCAAGGCCACAACAAGCAAAATGCCCAACGAGATGGCTGAGAAAAAGATTCCCATAACAAGTATGGATGTCATATATTACTAAAGTACAGCAACCCAATAAAAATGCAATCACAAAAATTATAAACAGTATATATACATGATGAAATATTACACAATGCCCATAAAATGTATTTATGGTTGTCTTATTCTAAGTATGAATAGCTTCTCGATTTACCCCAACATGTTTATCTTATTTCTTTTTAAACGTATCAATTGTATTAGAATTTACTACCTCCGGAGGTAAGCTATTCCATTTATCAACTCAACCCCATTAAAGAAAAATTCCCTGCGACACCATAACCTAGAATTGTCCCTTAACAAAGGATACTGGTGTCCCCTCGTAAAAGCAGCTGATTGACGGCGAATTAATAAATCATGGTCCATCTTATCCATACCGTTGAAAAATTTTAAAACTTCTATCATATCTCCCCGACATCTGCGTTCATCCAATGTAAACATATTCAAAAAAATGAAGTCTTTCTTCATAACTCAAGCCGCATGTGTCAACGAGGACACGCGTAGCTCTTCTCTGCACCCCTTCAACCAAGTGTATCCCCCTCCGTAGGTATGTTCTCCAAACCCTTACAGCATATTCCAGTCCAGAAGCCTCGGAAAAGTGGAAGAATGACTTTAGGAGAACGCGAAGACACCTTTTGAAAATAAAACCGAACATTCTATTCGCTTTTTTATTACCGCTGAACAATGTTCAGAAAACCTAAGCCGCTCGTCAATGAGAATTCCCAAATCGGTCACCTTAGTTGCATCCGGGATAGTGACATCATTCAACTCGTAAAAGAAACGTAAGTTGTTCAAACCAAAATGAGCGATCATGTACTTGTCAACGCTAAACTTCATGCTCCATTCATTTGCCCATGTTTCTATCCTGTTCAAGTGGTTCTGGAGTAACTCCCTATCACTTTGATTCCCAACTACCTCCATCAGCTTCACGTTACCTGCAAATTTGCTAACAATCCCATCGATACCCCCTGATCGAGTTTATCGATAAAAAGTGAAAAAGTATGGGGCGCAGGACACTTACTTGGGGAACTCCAAGCGTGACGCCTGTCCAAACAAAGAATTCCCCGTTCACCATAACCCGTTGTGATCTATCTCTCAACCACGATTCTGCCCAATTCAGCAAGTTGCCTCCAATCCCAATCTCATGTAAACGATTCAAGAGTTTACCATGTTGGACCCGATCGAATGCCTTCTGGAAATCAAGGTAAACAACATCTACATTTTTGCCCTTACCCTAAGCCTTCGTCACGTGATCATAGAAGCAAAGGAGGTTAATCACACATGACTGCCCCTTCCTGAACCCATGCTGATTATCCGACAATACACTATTATCGTCTAGCCTCTTCACCAATTGATTTTTGTTAATAATTTCCAAAATTTTCGAGAGGGAGCTCGTCAAACTCACTGGACGATAATTGGACACAGCCTCTCTACTGCCCTTTTTAAATATCGGAACAACATTAGCAAGTTTCCAATCCCTTGGGACGATACCCTCAGCAACACTACTCCTGTAAATCTGCGCGACTGACTCCAACAATTCATTAACATGAATATATTTTTACATTTTCATGCAAAAACTAAGAAGTCTTTTTTTTTCTTCCATGAATACCATTAGGATGTATGATTTCGTTAGAAGTAAGATTTTCCGTTTTCCCAGAACAGCCCGGCTGCAGTATACGACCTTGCTGCAGTATGCACCTTGCTGCTAAATATTAGGACTGTGAAAATAGATCAAAATACGTTGAGTACACATTTGTATCATGGCTGACAAATTGCTTGCCATGAAATGCTGGCCAAAATGCCAAATTGCTTGCATTAAATTCCCATTTCTGGGGAATTTTATGCATGTAAAAAAAGGAAAACTTGCATCATCGTCGACGAAAAAAAATTTAAGTTTTTTATTTACTGTATTTATTTATACGACTGCGTCAAGAGTGGTCGGAAAAAATGGATGCCCGGTAGATATTTTTACATGACCCAAGCACGTCGGGCAATAGATTTGTCCAGCTTTGGTGCGTTGTGACCGAATTCCCTTATTTCCCTTCCTACGACCACTATACAGTTTAATCTCGAATTCATTTGTATACTCTAGTAGCGCCCGTTCTGGTGGACGTATTCCATTGAAACTTGGTATATATACGATAATGGAACCATGGGAAAAAAAGCACCACTTTTTCACCTGGTGGTCGAGAATCAAACTATTTTTTTTCTATTTCAGAAATCTCTCTCCCGTGGTCTCATTAAGATATCCTGAAAATTTTTGTTGTTATTTGGACGAGTACTTTTTTTAGAAAAACTACTAAGAGTACACGGGAACATATGACGGACGAGACCGTCACTATGACCACTCGACCACCACAGCGGCCGTTGGTGGCATACTAGCGCTCGGCTGAAGTTGGTTTTCTGCGGTTTTCCAACTTCGAGGCACGAATGCGAGCCGGTCTTCCATTTGAAAAAAGTCTCTCGGCAGAGATCAGACAGACATTTAATAGAATGATCATCACACGAAAATTTTGACATTTACCACCTTTACTTCGAAATGTGGAAGTCAGATGGCAGATGCAAGAGAACATGAAACGGCAGTTAGGAGGCAAATACAGTCAGAACATATTCCGGCATGTACTGATTCGTTAAAAATTTCCCAGGAATGTGTGCGAGGTCCATGTACGGTTAGGTAATGGTGGTAGTAGTATTAGTTCTTAACCTTCTTCATTCCGCGACCCGGTATGTTTTTCTTTTTACAAGCCCTAAGTGGAAGGCCCGGTCCTAAGAAATGCGCTGATTTTAAACAACCGACAGATACAGACATCTGTGTCTCTATCTGGCACGGGGGGGGGGGGAACAGGACTCCGAGTTATACAGGGGGCCCTTATATTATTTGAGGAATTTTATGTACAGGGTATCCTGTAAGTCCTATTGCGGCTTTTATCTTATCAACCGTTCGTCGTAGAGGTATGGTTCCAATTTCAGAAATGCTCAAAATGTGTTCAGAAATCACTCTGAACTAGTTTCAAGAGTAAAAAATACAGTGTGTCATAAAAATATAAAAAGAAATTTAAACTTTTATATGGTCCCCCGTCCAACTTCCAGTAAAAAAAAGTGTTGCCCTGTCTCTCCCAAGGCCGTAGCGAGGGAGCAGTTTGAGAGACTGGTCTCCCCACCCGAACAAAATTTCTGGCTACGGGTCTGGTCTCTCCCGAGGCCAACAAAGAAAATTCCATGTTTCTAAATGAAATATTTGCTAATATATTTAAATTAAAAAATCAGAGAAAAGTTGAGAACCAACAACATTGAACTAATGAACATCGCTTCTTTCCCAACTTTTCTCCGTTTTTTAAATCCGAGAATATCTGAATTATTTTTTGTTTCTTTCTTTTGTTTATCTATATTCTTCAGGAGAGACAACGCGACAAGTTTCTAATTAAAAGTAAGAACACAGGGTGTCCGTTAAAAAGTCACTTTTTTTATTTTATGACGCACTGTTTCACTGTTGAAACTAGTTCAGAGTGATTTCTGAACTCATTTTGAGCGTTTTTGAACTTGGAACCATACCTCTACGACGAACGGTTGATGAGAGATAAAGGCCGAATTAGGACTTACAGGACACTCTGCATATTCCGAGATTATTTTCCCACTAAATATATGCATTTTTCTTTGTGTGAATATTAATTTTCATTAATTCTGAAATTATTTTCCCATTAAATATGAATTAATCCTGAAATATTTTTTCACTAAATGTGAATCTTCGTCAATTCTGAAATATTTCTTCACTAAATGTGAATCTTCGTCAATTCTGAAATATTTCTTCACTAAATGTGAATCTTCGTCAATTCTGAAATATTTCTTCACTAAATGTGAATCTTCGTCAATTCTGAAATATTTCTTCACTAAATGTGAATCTTCATCAATTCTGAAATATTTCTTCACTAAATGTGAATCTTCGTCAATTCTGAAATATTTCTTCACTAAATGTGAATCTTCGTCAATTCTGAAATATTTCTTCACTAAATGTGAATCTTCATCAATTCTGAAATATTTCTTCACTAAATGTGAATCTTCGTCAATTCTGAAATATTTCTTCACTAAATGTGAATCTTCGTCAATTCTGAAATATTTCTTCACTAAATGTGAATCTTCGTCAATTCTGAAATATTTCTTCACTAAATGTGAATCTTCATCAATTCTGAAATATTTCTTCACTAAATGTGAATCTTCATCAATTCTGAAATATTTCTTCACTAAATGTGAATCTTCGTCAATTCTGAAGTATTTCTTCACTAAATGTGAATCTTCATCAATTCTGCAAATGTTTCTCATTAATTCTGCAAATGTTTCTCATTAATTCTGTAAATGCTTCTCATTAATTCTGCAAATGTTTCTCATTAATTCTGAAAATGTTTCTCATTTATTCTGAAAATATTTCTCATTAATTCCGAAAGTATTTTTCATTTATTCTGAAAATATTTCTCATTAATTCTGAAAATGTTTCTCATTAATTCCGAAAGTATTTTTCATTTATTCTGAAATGTTTATTTTATGAATGGAAATATTTGTTAGCAGAGTTCAA
This sequence comes from Pholcus phalangioides, assembly GCF_987345545.1. NCBI lineage: Eukaryota > Metazoa > Arthropoda > Arachnida > Araneae > Pholcidae > Pholcus > Pholcus phalangioides. Next base: position 21,241,920 of record NW_028301628.1, read on the forward strand.
AAATATTTTTCATTAATTCTGAAAATATTTTTCATTAATTATGAAAATGTGTCCTTTAATAATTCTGAAATGATTTCTTTCAATAATTAAGAAATCATTTTCCTGATTAATTTTAAAATTAATTTCTTCAATAGCTTTGAAATTATTTCTCTCATTAGTTCCGAAATTTTTTCTAAAAGTAAATTCTTAAAATTCTTTTTTTCACCAATTCTGGAATCAGAATTTTCACAATGTTTCCATAAATGCTGTAACTAAGTATGTAAGCCACAGCAAAAAAAAAAAAAAAATTGTGGGCCAGATGTGGCCCGTGGGCCTCGCGTCAAAGACCCCTCGCTTTACCGCAAGCCTGACGAAAAATATCTTTCATCACTTCTTGTCAGAAGTAAGAAAAATCCAAACAAGCCAGGCTGAACCGAAAAAAAGAAAAGGCCATCGTTAAAAAAAATGGGCCCCCGACCGTATCAAAAAACTGTCTGCAACGCATCAGAGTCAATTAACGTTAATTAATCAATTACGGTCATTACCACAGGTGTTGGTAGCCATCGAAATTTATCGCCGTTCGCGTAATGGTGGCCCGGGGGCGGGGGAGAAAGAGAGACGTCTTTTAACGTCTGAACGTCTGACCACCTCTCAAGTGTATGTGTATGTGGTTAATTTTCTCCCAAAAAGAACTCCATTCAATTTCTACGTACATAACTCGTTCGTTTATCTTTTTATTATTATTATTACATTAGTGTTATTATTATATTTTCTTCGCCTTTACCAAGAAGAAGAAAAACTTGTAAAACTAGATAGAGAGCAGGGCTAGACAGAAGTGGGCTTGAAAGAAGCCCTCTATGTCTATCTTTATATAATTGACCGTACATATAAGGTCTTCGATGATATCGAAGGAATATGCCTCGTATATATACTCTGAGTGGCCACTTTATTATGACTAGAGCCCGGAAGTTTAGGCACTAAAAATGGTCAAAATAGACAGGCAAAAGGCTCTAAGAATGTCTAAAACAGTCACTAAAAAAAGCATTTATAATTAATGGAAGAAGGAAAGAATGATTGAAAACTACGATATTAAGGGAACCACAAACTGTGTAAGAAATTGGCTGCACTCACTGAATTTACTGTTTCAATAATAGATTATAAATAAATACATTATAAGCCAAGTTGATGTTATTAAGCCTAAAAACAGTGTTAATGGTCCTTCATGGTTAGGTCCAAGTTCGATTCAATCGAATACTTGATATGACATGCAATTAGCTGACATGCAATAGTACTAGCTGAAATAAAAGAAATAATTATACAAAAACTACATTATACACTATTATTCACGTGGAATTATTTAAAACATGTGCATAAAAACGATATTTTTTCCCCCAAAATTTTCAAATATTCAGCTTTGCATTCTATTGTTTGCATCGATTAGAAAAAAAAAAATCTCTAAAATTCTGTGGAGATGATTTATGTATACCCTATGACAACTTGCCATTTTTTTTTTTTTTTTGCAATGCATGGTGTAAGAAAATAAAATCAGAATAAAATGAGCTCCAGGGATCTGACAGCTTCCAATCGTCCCGTTGTAGCAGTCACGAACGTGGGGGGGGGGGGGGGGAGGAGGGGGTGTCTGGTTTCTTTTCTGTAGCAAGTCACGGTCTATGCTATACTATGTGAAGCATGTGGAGAAACAAACTTCTAATTTATTCTCATCTTTTCTTATACAAAATGGTTGGCGGCCGTTCAAGTATTATGTAAGCAAATTTTTAGCCATTTTTAACCTCCCCCCACCGTCAGCAAAATTCCGTCATCAGTTCTGCCCCTCTGAATCCAACTCATATTTTCATAAAGGGTGGTTGATGACGTAAGCATTATCCAAAACCCCAAAACCCCCCTTCCCCTTGTCATCAAAAGTTAGCAAATCGGGAAACCCCCTCCCATCGATGATGACGGGATACTTGAACGGTCACATGCTTTATCATCTAAAAATCTTATAAGAACCAGTACATCTTGATCGCGCCCGAGTGGCGTGGTGGTAAGATGACCGTCTACCACCGTGAAGGTTGCTGTCACGGTCCTGGATCCGAATGTCTTGGTTTCGAGGGAGGAAATAAAAAATAAAATATTTTCCCTAACCGACTTGAGGCGACAGCCAACAGACAGCACTTTCATTTCCTACCCATCTCATTAATGGCAGTAAATTATAACAATATGACCAGAGTTGGTGTTTGTGTGAAGTAGTATACCTTGGTTCGAATTCGAGGGCATGTTATGATCTGAAAACTATGCATACCATAGATGAAAAGGCTTTGTCACTTTTTTGCTAAACATCAATTTTCCTGTCTTTCAGGCACTTAGGCCGACAGGGTGATTCGGAAAAGATGGGGAAAACTTAAAGAGATGATAGTGCATGCCAATACAAACAATTATCATTGAAGAATGCATGGTCTAACATGAAACGCAAACTCGCTAGCGCGTTCCGAAACGGCCGCTCCGCTGAAGTTAAAACGGCATTCCTGTTGAAGTTCATCGGAAGAAAAAGAACACCACATGCATTCAAATGTAACCTGGGGAAGAAGAAGAAACCGTATGCAAATCTGCGTTACAGTGAATAATATGCGCGGACGCCAGCCCTGTGGAGTGCGCCCGAGTGGCAGGGTGGTAAGATGCTCGTCTACCACCGAGAAGGTTGTTGTCAGGGTCCCGGGTTCGAACCCAAGGGAGGATATAGATAAGATATTTTCCCTAAAGAACTCGAGGCGACCACCGATAGACAGCGCCTTCACTTCCAACCCATCTCACTAATGGCAGTAAATTGCAATATAGCGATATGGCCAGAGTTGGTGTTTGGTGAAGTAGCCCTGTGGAGTTATTCCAGCGTGCAACCGTTCTAACAGTTGTAACGTACGGAATAATAGCGCCCTGTAGCACGTTCGAATTTCATTTTAGATCATGCATTCTTTGATGAAATTTGTTTGTTTTTGTGTGTACTACCACCTCTTAAAGTTTTTCCCATCTTTTCTGGATCATCCTGTATATGCGTTTAAATAGGGCAGGGGTGCTGATAAGAATAAATATTAAGGGTTGAAAATCCTTCTGAAAGTTCTCAATACTAAAAATATCCAAGCGCTGCAGAACATGGCCTCTAAAACACGAATAAACATAAAACAATGTCGAAATAGGCATTTTTACGGCAGGAAAAATTCGAAAAGGGAATTTTTGCAAAAAGAGGTCGAAAATAGGCATTTATAATATTTTTACCGAACTTCCAGGCTCTAATTATGACCACCTGACAGTTTTAAGCAGATAAGTTTCGGAGGTCACGCCGTTCTGTAATTTTGGGCATGTAAATATATGATGCCGTTCCGCAATTTTGGGCATGTAAACACGATACTTTACGCTTTCCAGCTCAGATTTGGGATCGATAAAAACCAAAAAAGAATAAAAGGTTTTTGACCAACACCGTATCATAAAAAAAGCTGCAAATGATTAACTATCACAGAGTATTTTACTAGTTTTGTGCGCAATACTTGTGTGCATTTTCGTGAAAACAGCACGCGTATTCACGAAGACTCAAAAAAAAATGTTTCTTATAAAAATTCCAATTTTCATCGCATGTTTTTGCTCATAACATGCGGAGAAGGTTGTGTAAGTGAGTCACAGGTGAAATCAGCGAAACAATTTCACGGACCGGCGGAAATAGGAAAAAACAATGTGCGGACCGGCAAAAGGTGAATAAATTGTAGAAACAATTTGTGGTGCGGAAAAAAAACAACAACAACACGACAAATAATTTGAGGACCGGTAAAAAAAAAATGAATGGGAGAGGAATAATTTGCGGACCAGCAAATAATTGAAAGAGGGGTGTTATCAGAGGGTAAGTAAAAAAAAAAAAGTGGGACAAGTAATAAATAGATGGGAGATTTAATTTGCGAACCAAAGATAAAAAGTTTAATCGGAGAAACAATTTGCGGACCAACAAAAAACGATTGAGAATAGGAGAAATAATTTGGCAGAGGATTGGCAGAAAATAAATGAAGAGGGGAAATAATTTGAGAACCAGCAAAAACTCTAAAAAACTAAATAAATGGGAGAAACAATTCACAGACCTGCTGACGGTCAATATAAAAACAAAAACCGGTAAAAAGATAAGACGGTATAATATTTATTAAATCTCTAAAATTTGCAGCTACAGTATATCAATTGATCGAAATGCTTTGTGGACCTCCCCCGGTCCACTAATTAGCTGTTGAATAATGGGTCGCGTCCTTTGAGGAGCGGGGGGGGGGTGGTTGGGCAAGGTAGCTATGCTACATATATCTTGTAGCTAAATGATCGAGTCGTCTGACCATCCTCATTCATAATTTCACAACTTATAAAATGACCTTTCACATTCATAAAATCCATGGCAAAATAAATTTTAAAATGTAGGAGAATTGAAAAAAAAAACAAGGAAGCTTAAAATGCGAATAAATATAGTGTACAAATACAAAGTTTCATAAGGCTGAAAGAACATTAATACACGTCAAATACACACTCGCGGGTACATTGTATTTCGACCAACGGGCCTCAACAAAAGCCTCAAAATCACCGTCCAATTAGCCTGTCTTCACATCACAAATTAATTTTCGCCGCGGAATGTGTAATTACGCTGAACTTTTCTTCGCCGTATTTCAACACAAACACACACGAAAATTGAAGGGTCGCAAACATTTCGACGAACAAAACCCTGTGTTTTAGGCCTCCAAGAAGGATAAGGTAGGGATGGGAGGGAGAGGGGGGGGGGTCCCTTCGCCACCCCAGGAAACCATCCATTAAGTGGTTCGAACCCGTAAATCTTTTGCCGCTACAATTGTCTCTGGGAAATTTATGGCGATCGCAATAATCAATGTGCGAACTTCTTTCCGACAGGAACATGATCGATACATTCACATGACGGACCAAAAAAAAAAAAAAAAAAATGTTAAAGGGGTTGATGAAATAATTACTGTTATTTTCTACGGAAGAAATCACGAAGAGGGCTCCCCCACCCGCTCCTCACGCCGCCTGTTGTTATAAAGGTGAATAAGTAATGAAATCTGTCAATGTTAGGGTTTGTGTTTTCTGATGATTTTTGAAAGTCAATGGTCTTAGGCAGCCGAATTGGTTATTCATTCGAGGGAGTGAAATTAAAAGTGATAGATGATATTAAGAACCATTTTTCAAGAGGCTTCCCCCCCCCCCTCCTTTCCTTATTGCTAGAATTCCGTATTTGACTCTGTAACGACGGCCAAAAATAATGGGGCATAGTGTTTGAGAAAACAATTTTTGATCTTCATTGGGAGAAAAGGGATCTTTCATTGGCTGGATGGGGACGGGGAACTGTATGGGGTTCACTCCCATGCAAAGCTAGATGTCTTTCCAGCAAGGAAGTCTTACCAGAATCATGGAAACTTGGAAGAAGAGAAGCTCCAGGGCCACTCTTGATAGACAGGAAATATACCACCTTCCACAATTTAAAATTTGTTATACTTGGTATTAAACTTTTTTTCTTACCTTTCATTCTCAATAATTTGAGGAGCCCTTAATGAAATCGAAATTCGAAATTGATGAAGGAAATAATTTTTCGGGATGAACGGAAAAATCGCTCCATATGAGTATTAAAAATTATTTGACTGACACCACGGAAGAGCCGTGGGATAATGAAATACATTACTACAATAACAAAAACATTTTTCGTACCAGCCTGCCGGCGTTGTTGTTGTGCAGGTTCATGAGGGCCCTAACGTCTCTCTTACGAACAGCCTTCTCGGGTGCATCGACGAACTGTCGGGCGAACACCATGCCGTAGCGGACGTTGTCCGAGCATCCGCCCCACTTCCATCCGTCCGGCGTGCTCTGCCCTTGCCTGGACGTGTCGCACGAGCAGTCGGTCAGATTCCCGGCGCTGCACGCCTGCGTCACCGCGTGCATAGCCCCGGCGCTCGTTATCGCATAAATGAAAGCCGTTTCTCGGCTACCTGCGGAAACAAATCAAAAACAAAAAAAACGTCATCATAGCAGAACAAGCAATCAGTAGATATCAGCATAGCAATTCCATTCCATAGAATCACGCCATTCAATATCTGATAAGCAGGGCCACCGCCAAGAGAGGACGGGGAAGGGGGGGGGGATAATATCCCGGACACTCGGCCGGTCTCCCATTTAAAAAAATATAGCCTTATTTTAAAAAAGACTCTCCGCAGAGAGCAGTCAGACCTACAACACGATACTAACATAACGTGGAAAATTCAAGCAAGCATTTACCAGCTTACGAAGGTTTTTAACAACTAGCTGTTGCGAAAATGAATTTATGGAAAGAGAGAAAATTCAACTGCCTCGGCGGGAAATCGAACCAACTTCGTTTCACTTTCCGGGTGACCACTGGACTACAAAGGCAACGACTCTCGCCCTCTTTCCTTGGAGCTCGTGTGCAGATAATTTTCTCTTTCCAAAACTATCTCGACAGCCAGTTGTTAAAAACCTTCGTATGGTAGCGGAGAGTGACATCATCCTTTCATTTACCAGCTTTACTTCAAAATAAGAAGAAAATGATGGTATCACCAGCGAGACCACGAAACAATCGCAATTCTGACAACATAAATACGTTAGGCCCACCCATACACTGAGAACACAAATTCCGGCATGTACCTATTCTTTAGAAATTCCGTAGAGGAATGTGTTGCATTGTACGGTTAAGTAGTAGTAGTGTTTAAAATTACGGGGAAGGTGCCAAAATGAACACTGGCTCCAGTCGACAGAGTATATTTTCGTTTCCCGTTGCCACCGCGCTGATAAGGATGAATGAATGCAAATACAAATACAAAGGCCACGATAGACAAATTGTCCAACGAGGTGGCTGAAAAACGATGCCCACATACGGATGATAATAACTAGAAGATTTCCTACCACGATTGTCTCGTCTCAAGAGAATCATAGTCGTCCGCTCTGGGCACAGACACTTTCAGACCCGTCTTAACAGGCAAGAAGTACACCACCCACTCTAATTTAATATTTTAATTGAAATTTGTTTTTCAGATTTTGTTCTTGGTGTCACCGCCTATGAAACTGGAGGCACAAACAATGCGTGATCAAACCAATTATGCAAATTCAGTTTAACGAGTAAGATTTCAGAAAAAGTAATGCACTGCACACACACATTTATGATTTTTTTGTTTGATAAACTCTCAAAAATTCCCACAAATACTCGGAAATTCTCCACGTTGGCCAATGTTTCCCGGGAATATGGGAAATTTCCCTCGAGTTACCATCAATGCTGTTCTCCGTACTAGTTCAAACAGTTTCGAATACAACCAGCACCTCCTAGAGATAGATGGCCTCCACACGCTGCTCGTGACGTCCGCAAGTAGTCCGTTTTCCCTCAGAATATTCAGCAAAAAAAAAAAATTCCACTGCTCGTACCAATATCATCGTTGTGCGGAAAAGAAATGATCGGGCTAAGAATGGGTGATTTCTATGCCCCACATCCAATCACCATGCGGTATTTGTGAGCCAAACCAGGAAGATTCTTAGCCAAAATAAGGAGAAACGAAATAGGATGCTGTGGTTCAAAATGTGGCAAACTTATTAGGTAGTCTTAATGACGTTACAGATGAACTTGGCAACCCGTACGAAGGCCTTCTATCTCTAGGAAGTGCTGATATGACCCGCTTCTGATATAAATGTCTAATTTAGATATAAATGGCAGCGTTCGAATTCATTAGTGGTCCGCTGGTCCGAGACCACTGATTAAACAATCGGACCAACAAGAAAAATATTGTGGTGGTCCGCGGGACCAATAGCGGAAAACTTCGCCCCTTCCCCTCTGATGATACAATTTTTATGGCTTTTTGCAGAACCCGATGGTATATTACTCTTCTAAATGCTAATATATTCGGGAAAATTAAGAGACAGATTACACGAAAGCACACCCGAGAAGTACCCGCCACTCGATTGTTTTTTCATCTTGCGGTTACATCGTGGTCTCGCCAATACAGTCGACGACGCCTATTAAAATCACGGATAATGTAGCCATCCGGGTGTTGTTTTCACTTTTTCCAAAGAGCGGAACGGACCAATATCATAACATGGCAAAAAATTCGTTTATAGTTATCGACTGTCGTAACCAGTCAATAGTATTTACTGTGATCCATATACTTGTGAAGCTGCTTTTTGCAATGGCCTTCCTGTAGTGAAGGCAAATGTATGACAAAAACAAACCCTTTCCTTCAGTTCTTCATCAGTTTCTTTCAGTTGACCAGATTCAAATTTCTTTTTCCGTGAGGCTTTTTCTCAAGGGACCAACAAAACTTATTGTACATTAAAAAAAGTAATTCATAATATACATTTGACAGTTTCATTCTAGCCCCTCACAATGGCTGAATTTAAAAAAAAAATGGAAAAAGACGTCCTTTTTTGTAATTTAAAAACAAAAACGAAATATGATTGAGCATTTTGCAACCCATTGCGTAGGGAAGAGAAGCAACGTTGGTCGTTGGTGACGTTTTACCAACATCAGTTCACCATACGTCCCACTCGACCAAACGGGACGTACGGCCATTTGCAAACGAAACTTTCATCGGATATAGTTATCATTTGGTCATTGTTATTGGAAACACCGAATCCCGATGTGATCACATTAAGCGGCGTTGACTGTATAACTCTCAATGAATCCCCCCCCCCCCACTCCAGATACCGAGAGGGGAGCACTGATCCGCATTATCGCTACTGAACTAAATATTCATGGTTAAAGAAGACAGATGAATCATATCATAGAGATAAAAGCACAAGACATCCATATAAATATGTCTAAATTCCTCTTCTTTATCGCGTAGTTCCTCTATGATGGAATGCCTTTCTTTTAAGGTTGGGAACAAAGGGAACCCCGGGAGTGGAATTTTGTGAACAAGCAAAAGCCTCCCCCCCCCCCCTCCGCCCTTCCCCTTAAAAATTTACAAAAAAAAATCCCCCAAAAACCTTAGCTTAGACAATGGCACAAACGATTCACCGTGGTAAGTAAGAAGATATGACGTTAAGAATTTTTATCTCTCTCTTTTGGGAAACGTAGAACAAAAGACGATGATGCTGCTGCACAAGAAAAAAGGAAGCCTCCTCTTCGCCATCTTGACTCTGCCAAAATGTTAAAGTAGAAGTTGCAAAAAGAAAAATAAATAAATAGTACTTTGCAAAATACTTTGTGAAGAAGAGATGGCAGCTTCCGAAAGCCTATTGAGTTTCAGGGCGCCTTCTTTTCATCTCTTTTTCTTACCTTTATATATAATGCTTGCTACCATCCTCTTGACTATTATGTCTTTTAAGGAGCTATATCGGCCAATCGTATAAGAATTTTAGGGTTGTTTTATTTGTTTTTGTTTTTTTTTCTATCCATCGCCAAAATTTGCGCCAAATATATAAGTATAGAAAACAATTACTTTTATCACTTTTTAAATTGTTTGGCACGAAACTAGATGGTGTTACCGTCGACAATTTCCTGTCATCGTGGGGCGATTAGATTTTGTGGATATTGGGATGATTTTGATGGACATGTATTGATGCGATTGATGACCCTTTTTTTCATTCAGAATTTTTTAAAGGTGATAACAATAACCTTGTTTGAATCAATGGATATTGTTTGAAGTAATTGTTCTCGGAATCATCATTCAAAATCATTGTTGTCAAGAGCATTCTTCGAAGAAAACATCGTGAAGCATATCGGGGTCAACAACTTTTTTTACAGAGAAAATTTGTTGATAGCAATGACCAAAGTTATTCTTGTCAATAATGAATTTCTTTGAATAAACAAACCCTTGATGCCGTATGCATTGTTGTTCAAAGTCATCGTTGTCAATAGAATTCTTAAAAAAAAAAAAAAAAAAAAAAAAAAGTGCAAGCACACACATCATTAAGTTCGAAAAATATCGTTATCTAGAAATTGGTTGAGAAAAACACTCAATGAAAATATCGTTTTTAATCATGGCCTTGTTCGAATCTACACTACTTTTTCTTTCTTTTTTTTTAAAATTATAGTTGTCACTGCCTTGCTCAATGTCACTGTTATCAACAGAATTCTTCAGAGAAAAAAATTGGTTGTTAAAATCCATTGTTGCCAAAAATCATTTTGTTTACAGCTTTGCACTCGAAGTCATTATTAAATAGTATTCTTCACAGAAAAGGTTATCAAAATCTTTGGAGAAAAAATTAGGTGTTAAGAGCTCTGTTTAAAGTAATTGTTGTCATCATCCAACATTCGAAGTCATCATCTAACAATGATTTGTATAAATTGACAACAACTGTGCTCGAAGTCATTGTTGTTAAAAAAACGTGAAACATAAGAATGATGAAAAACTAGTGGTTGCGATTGTGAGCGCTGTCATACACATTGCCAACTCGATGACGTATTTGTCTGTTCCAAGTCATTGTTGTAGACAGCATTGTTAAAAGTCATTGTTGTCATGGGCATTCTTTGAAAAAAAAAACTACCACGAACCGTCGTTATCATCAATATTTTAGGGGAAAAAAATTGGTTGTTGAACACTGTTCAAAATCATTGATGCAAGCTTTGTTTGAATCAACAGCAGTTTAGTTGGAAATAATCATTGTTGCCCGACGGCATTGTTAAAAGTCATTGTTGTCACTGCCGCTGTGAAAGTTCTTTTTGGTGCTGGAATTGTTAAATAAAAGGCATTGTTATCTCCAGCATTGTTTAAATTGATTGTTGTCAGGGGCGTTAATAAAAAACACACAACGAATCACATACCCTTACCACAAAATTGTTTACGGTTAAAAATTGGTTGTTGTTCACGCTGTTCAAAATCATTGATGCAAACAATGACGTTGCTTTAATCAACAACAGTTTTGTTGGAAATAATCATTGTTACTGACAGCATTACTCAAAAATAATATTGTTGAAAGCTTCCTTCAATGCAACCATCTCACCTAGTACGTACATAAAAACAAAAACTCATAATGTGTAGGTCCCTAAACAATTTTTTTCACAACTGGTAATCTTTTCACTGCTACGCTCAAGTATTTTTGATAGCAATTGTTGCTTCAAACTGGCATGATTACTGCGGCAAAAGTCGACATTCTATTTTCACTACTAGCCTAGTCGATTGGAACTAACACTGATGATTTTCTATCCCAATGAAAAAGAAACAAATCTAATGGTTACAATACAGGTTTAAAAAATTCGCTTTTATTGAAAATACATTAGCACAGAAAAGGGATAACTTTTCTGTTCCATTAATGTTTCATGAGTTTGTCAAACAGCTTCGTTATCAAGTTAGAAGCGGGCCGCAAAATTGCTCTTGTGGTTTCGATTACACATTTGCCAACTACCGAATTTGTACGTGCCATCTTGAAATACATTCTATACCTCGAGTTCGTGTTTTGGGATTTGGTCAACAGAAACATGACAATATGTTGAAGTCATTCATTAGAACTCATTCAACAAATTTTGACTGCTCCAAAATGTTTCCCCGTTAAATTCTATACTCTTTGTGTTTTTTTCCCGAATTTCTGCTTCCTTTTTCTGAAATTCTGCTCTTTCCACCTTTTTTCTGAATTTGTCTACTTTCTTTTCCCAAATTTCAGTCTCATTTTTTCAGAATTTCTGCCTTCATTGTCTTTTTTTTTTTTTTTTTTAATTTCTGGTACTTCTGCCTTTGTCGGAAGCTCTGTTGCCTTCCTACCGATTGTTTTAACTTCTGCCATCCTTTTCTTTTCCGACTTTCGACTCTTCATTCCTTTTCCAGAATTTCTGTCTGTCTTTGCACCCTTCTATTACCAATAATGTCTGCTCACCTAGCCCTATTCTGAATTTCTGTGTCCTTCCTGGTCCTTTTTTCGAAATTCTGCTCCGTTTGCTTTTTTTTTTCTGAATTTCTGTCCATCTTTCACTTTTTCCGAATTTCTGTCTCTTTTCTAACCATCTTTTGAGTATCTGCCTCCATCGTCGTTTCTGAATTTCTATTCTGTTCATGCATAATTTGTGAAATTTTCCCTCCCTTTGTCTTTTTCTGCCCCCCTTCCTTTTCGGCTACCGTCATCATTGAGTCAGTTAGGCCCAGTTTATCTCTGAAACTTCAATTAGTCATGACTCGAGTCATATATATATGCTATTTAAGAATAAAAACAAAGGGAAAGGCAAGAAAAAAAAAATTCCGTGCAAAAACAATCTCGACGAAACGTCGCAACCAATACTTGGCGCACGAATTCAGCAGCCATTTGTTTCTTAGTCGGGTTTTATCGGATGAAGGATGATAGTGAATCATCAACTTGATCGGATCTCGGTTCCGCTTTGAAGTTTTCTCTGCCTACTTCACTTTCTTGGAGGACCATCAGCCAAAGACGGAAGCCACGCGGTCCCTTCTTTTATCCTCATTTAAAAGAGCATTCAACAAGAATGTTCCTCTCTCTCTCTCTCTCTCTTTCCCATGTTTTTAACATGCGATCATCCTCCCCTACTGCGACAAGCTCTAACTATATAGCTATACTTCTCTCGACTACAGAGTGAGATAGAACTGGTAGCCATTTCTTGTAAAAAGGTAGCCCTTCTCATCGTATTACAAGCAACAGTTGCCCTCTCCACCATCCATATTTGAATGAATGCCTCCAAAGAAACTCTATAGACGGGGAGAAATAAATACACAAGCAAAGAAAAAGAGAGAAATGCTCGGAAATATACCTTGTTGGCTCTTCTCCGTAGGAAAGAAAAGGTAATAAACACGGCGAGAAAAAAAGGACCGCCCTGTTCGTGAAAAAAAGAGGACCCCCCGAGAGCTGACCCGGGACCCCCTGCGAACAATCGGGTCCTTGCGCGCAAGGTAATGAATAGCTTAACATATACGTTGTAAGGTTGGGGGGGAAGAAATACACGTTGAGTGAGGACTCAATTGATGTTCCTGCATGTTTCTGTTGCCTGCTAGAAAAAAGCACTAAGTAGGACGTGATCACAGGTGTAAAGACCATCCACGTTTTTTAAAAATTTTTTGGAAAGAGAAATGATCATTTGACCAATAGAAAAATGTGTTTTGGACGTTGTCCAACAATGGCAACAGCACGTTGAAAAAATGTTGTTGTTCTCGAATTTTTTTAAATAACATTAAAATCATTGTTCGTTGGAACGCTATTAGTTGGGTATTTACCCAACGGACAAGGCTGGACTTGAGCAGGTGCGAAAGTTGTATGCCGCAAAACGGGAATGAAATGCATTGATTTCGTATTTCAAGTCAATTTCAAGCGCATAGTAGCAAAGCCATAGCCTAAAATTACGCTGATGAGCTATAGGGGGGTTAAAGCAGTGGGTCTCAAACTTTTGTCACACGCGGCTCCCAGGCCTCCCATCTATCCGCGTGGTTCCTAGGTAAAAGGAACCGCTTCAGAACAGCTAATATGCACACATCAATGTCGGCAGCTTACCGCGACGCCCCTAGGAATCACGATGCACAGTTTGAGAATCACTGGGTTAGAGTAATGGGGATAATTTAATACCGCTAGCACAGGCCCGACATTCCAACTTTTTTTCAGGGGGGAGGGGCAAAGAACATATACTCAATACATGTATATATAGGATGGTAACTATCGACCGCCCAATAATTACACACGTGATTCTTTGTGAAAAACTAATATGGAAAAGTGTTTTTAGTTTGTTTTTGATTTGACCCATAATTAATGAGTTACAACGCTTTAAAAATTGATACGTCACTTCAAAATCCTGCCAAATTCACTGAAAGTAGACCAAACTTATAACTTGGCGTTTTTTTTAAACTGAAAAGTAATATAATCCTAAAAATAAAAAATCGAAAAAGAAAACAAGTGTTTTGTGTGTGTGTGTGTGTGTGTGTGTGTGTGTGTGCCAAATATTTAGAGATTAAAAAAAAACTACTGCCACCCCAAAAATTCTGAAATTTTTCAGAAATTCTCACCATGTGTTAGTAAAATGAACCTCAGATTTAGAAATTAACCCATGGGAATTAGGTATTTTTTCTAAAAATGAATTCAGATTTTTGAAATTTATATATATTTTTTTAACTTTAAAATTAATAAAATTCCAACGAATGACCAGAAAAATCGAAGTTCGATATTCATTTTACTCAGGGCTGTCCTAAGAGAATCGTGGGCCCCCGGGCCAAGTGATTTTTCTGAAGCCCTACCTGGAAAATTCTAGAAAATTTCAACCAGTTCCCATTTTTGTGAGGTCCCTCTTCTCTTGAGGCCCCGGGCCGTGCCCGGTTGGACCCATACGTTAAGACGACACTGATTTTACTAACACATGTATAATTATTTCTGTAAAACTTTAGAATTTTCGGTGTAGTTAGTTTTCTTTTAATCTTTCTGATGAGCTCAAAAACTGCAATTTGGGAAAATCGCGCGTTCAAAGCGTTTTTTCTTTTTCACCTTTACACTACAATTTATTAATTTTTAATTTTATTTTGAAAAAACAAATTAATTGATTGATACGAAATTTTTTGCATTTGATTTTCACAACTAAATGAAATATTTTTTAGAATCATGTTTTTTTGAAAAATTGTCTTCAGCAGTCGTGACACCCCCTCATATGAATAAAGTATCACGAACAATTTCGAGACGAGATTTTTTTCCCAGTTCCAATTCAGAAGTTTGGAAACATTTACATGAGACATCACAACTTTTGATTATAATTCTGCAACACAATCAGCCAGATTAACACAATAAGCATGTTGAACGAAATCGATCGCGGTTACAAATTGTCACGACGAATTCCAACAATTACAGTTAAAAATTTTCACGACCTCTCATTTTATGTTATGAGTGTGTATGAAACAATACTCAAAACCACATTTAGACAACAAAACAGTAAAAAGATGGCTTTCATTTCGAAAATTGAGGGGGGGGGGGGCATGATATTTCGGAAAAAAATTAAGACACGAAATATATAAGAGCATCTCAAAGGGGCGGCAAAATTAGTAATGCCTAGGGCGGTGACGTCATGTTAAGAGGGGACCGGGGTAACCACCTCCTTATAAATATGCCCCAAAATTAAAGCTTCATCTGAAAAAATTACCAACATCCATGCGAATCATACAGGCTGCAATAAATTTTGAAGTGCTATCAAAAGTAAATTTATTAACATTTCAGCGCGATAAAAATCAACTGCATTCACAAAGAAATGAAAAATCTTCGTTGCAACTTGTAGAACTTGGCATGAAAACGCGTGACTAAGATGAATAACCAATAGAAAAAATTCGAAACCCCTAATTATATTGAATGCGCCAATTAATAAAATAACTACTTTGATTAAACGAATTGCTGACTGAATCATTGTTATTATTTTACTGTTCCCACCAGTCACCTTCGCCAAGTTACTACGTTGAAACTTTTTACGTGTAACAGTTTCGAAGAAATTTTAAAATAACTCAAAAAGAACCTTGCTGTGTTTCATTGGCCAACATGTGATCTAATTCGAAAGACAGGATAGGGAAAACGATCGCGCAGTAAACACTATGCATTGTATGCACCTCCCCTCCAAAATTTTCACTAAACATTGACGGAGAGCAAATTGCCACATTTTGGCCATAAGTGTTGATTTGATAAAAAAATTTCAAATAGATCTCATTTGGCTAGCACTTTAAAAATCTGGTAATAAATCTACTAATATAGTGGACAAAGCTATCACGTCAGTACACGTAATAACGAGGTTATAATACCACATTATATTGAGAGAAAAAGCGCCAATCGTGAAAAAAAAAGACCGAACTTGGCTTTTATCGGGATATTGAATATTTTAGTTCATTTTGATGAAGTGGCAACTTTTATGTATTAGCTTTTCACAAGGAATCACGTGTGTAATTATTGGGCGGTCGATAGTTACCACCCTGTATATTATTTCGCCTTGTTTACTTTTAAAATTTTTGTAAAAGCTAGGGAGGGGAAATTCCCTTCTTTCCCCCCCCCCCCCCACCAAATGACAGGCCTGCGCTAGCACTTAAGAGGCATGTGCTAGAAGGTGCTCCCAGCTACTTTTTGAATCAGCATTGAATAGCCGGTGCGTCAAAATATATGAGTTGCGGGACATGGTTGTGGGACCCACACCATGTAGCCAATGGTCTCGCACATTCTGACCACTCGACCACCATAGCGGCAATATCCGAGGCTGGATTCTTGTCAGCCTCACCCTTGCGGAGAGGGGCATGATGTAGTCCAATCACTAAGCCAGGCAGGACTTTTTGACGAGCAACGGCTGCACAGTTTGAGAGTCACTAGGTTAGAGCTTAGAGCAATGAAACAATTATATACCTTTAGCACTTATTTCTACAGTAAATTCTAAGTGCAAAAAAAATGAAGTTTTTGATTCATCACAGGCCATAGACCCATGGAGGAAAATCATTCGCTGTTATGAGGTTTTTTTTTACGGCGAAGAAAGCTAGCTTTTACGCTTTGATTTTGAGGAAAAATCAGCAAAGCAACTTCAGCTGACCAGCCCTGTGCGGTCTTTGGTAACAAAACATCTTACCAATTGTGAACTCTAATAGCCTAATTTTTTTTTTTTTTGATTGATAATAACTGGTATTCTTCTTTGAGACATATACAGCGAAAACTCCGTCGGACCCCCCTCTCTCTATATGGCCGAATTTTTTGTAGTCCACAATTTTTTCCCCCACACCTGAATAGTAGGGCGAACCTATCCGAACAAAAGGATATATTGAAGAACTTGGGTGGTTTTCTTGGAAACATTTTACTGTATTTCATCTTCAATACAGAAGTTGTGGACACGAGGCAACGGCTGAAAACTCTTGAAGCTCTGCGAGACATCGAGGACTTGTCCATGTGTCCAAGGGAACTAATGAACATGTCCGACACGATCCAATGTTCATTTGGCTGTTGTAGGAATCCCTGAAAAGAAGCATGGAGAAGTAAAAAAAAAGTTGGTGGGGGAAGAGTATGGAAGAAAAGTGGTTGTTGTTCAGAAGGATTATTCCCTCCCCCTGATCCTCAGGGGATTTTATTGTTCCCATTGATCCGAGGTACTTCAAGCGAAGTAAATGCCCCGGATCAACCCACACGCACAATAGAAACAACTTGTTGAACTAGATGTTTTCTGAGTGAGATCCCAAAGAACTTGATGCTCTTCTCCGCCCTATATAACATGAGGAGAGGAATGACTAGGAGCTTAATAATGTGCCACCTGTGGAGATGGTGCCTCATCTTCTAAGATCTGAGAAGTTTTTACAGCTATCATCCGGTTCGTTTCACGGGATGCTCATTTGATATGTTTTTGCGTTTTAGATTTTAGATTTTTACGTTTGGCAAATTTTTTCTGTTTGAAATGTTATCATGCGTCTATTCAGTGAGGAAAATCCGATAACTTTTTTCATTCGAGATGTTATTATGCGTCTATTCCTTGAGTTATAATTTGATAAAAAAAAATTTCAGTTAAGGTGTTATCATGCGTCTATTTTTCTTGAAAAACATCGATAATTTTTCCCATGGTATCATTTTTTTATTCCTTGAGAAACATTTAATAATTTTTTTCATTTGGGATGTTATCATGCATTTATTCTCCTTGAAAAACATTTTTTTTTAATTTCCGTCACAAAAACATCTCCCTATGCATCACACAGTATAATATAGGGCCATATGTAATGGAACAATCAGCATTCGCATATAAACATTTGCCGTGGAAAATATACAAAAGAGAAATTATAATACATACTTTATACAAGAAAAATATGATAGTTTTAAAGAAAAAATATAATAATACTAAAATAATAATAATGTAAAATAATAATAATATAAAATAATAATAATATAAAGTAATGGAAATAATAATAAGGAAAAAACAATAATTATTTTTTTAACAAAACGACTGAAAAAATAATAAAAAGAGAAAGGAAAGAAAAATAGTGGAAGGTGTAAAAAAAAAGTTGTAGGTACATATGACTACTTAGGAAAAAATGGAATATAAATACTTAAAAAGAAGAAAACGCAATAATATATATGATAGAAACAGTGCGAAAGAACGAGAACAGAAGCCTTAGTCCTTCATAGTGTGTACAAATCTACGAAAGGCACAGTCTTGTTTTGAGTACACCAATTTTGATGGTTGGTGGCCATTGGATTGACAGCTCTCGCAGATCGCGTGCGATTCAGTTCTCTGAATTCTCACATTTGAACACTCAAAGATCAGATGTTCGGGATTCTCTTTTCCCTTTCCACAACTGCATAAGTCGCTCTCTGCCAGGTTGAATATCTTAAGGTAGGATTTGAAGTGGCCGTGTCCAGTTAAAAGTTGCGTGAGATAGAAATCAGAAGAAAAGTAAGGTCGTTTCAATCGATATTGGACGGTTGGAATAAAACATTTAGTCCATTTCGCAGTATTGGATTTTAAATATTCGGTGTTCCAACTTTTCTCGATTTACCCTCAGTAGAGGCGTTTCCGGAACGAATATGGTGGTTTACACACTTTAGTGATATTCCGGAGAGTAGTGGAGGATTTAGCCAGTTCATCAACTGTCCCGTTTCCGATGGTGCCGCAGTGACTTCTCACAAATGAAAAATCTATTACTATATTGTTATTCAAACAGCTTTTTAAAAAGGCACTGTACGTCGACAATTAATTTTTCACTGCTGGTTATGTCTTAAAGGGCAAGAAAAAAAAGAGAGAATCACTGCAAATAACATAATTAGAGCCAAGAAAATCAATAATTTCTTTTCAGAGCAAAGATTAAGGCGAAGGAGTTCCGCTTGTAAAACCGAGCAGTCATCACAAATTCGAAATTGATTATGGTAAATTACAATCCCTTGTTGATAGAAAGCAAAGGCCAATCCAACTTTGCCGTTTATTTTGCTTTCGTGAGTCTAACAAACAATACAAGATTTCTCTTGGATTGGTCTATCAAAATTTTTAATTGTTTTCCCGCCGCCGGCTGAGGGATTATCTTCATAGCTTATTGTCCAGCTGTACTCCTTCACTATTCTTAAAAGAAACCTTGACTTTATGTCATCGATGTGAAATTTGAAACAAATGGTACGTGCTAATGATTTCTAATTGGTGTGCCGGCGGATGAAGATTGAAATTCACAGATGCTGTCTTCCTGTCTTCTCTGTTATTTTGGCATGAGGCGTGCCAAAGATACTAATTAGCGAGCTTGATTTAATCACGGCCTCACTAATGGATAGGCTGATATGGTTCCCTCATTTTTTTTTTTACTGTTTAAACAGTGCATCTACCAGAACCCCCCCCCCCCCCGCTTGAAAATAAGAGTTTAACAAGCAGGGGGGGGGGGGAGGACTCACAAAAAATCCCGTCTTTTGGCCTGGTTAAGAAAATGGAGGCTCTCAATTTAAGACATCAATGTACGAGCGAATATGACGGGTTCAAAATATAAATGCTACGATTATTATTATTATTATTTGAAAATAGGGGCTGGGAAGGACATTAGAAACACGTCTAATGACTGCTGTTGTGAAGAACATTGTTGGAAAACTGCTGTTGTGAAGATCATTGAAGGAAAACTGCTGTTGTTAAGAACATTGTTGGAAAACTGTTGTTGTGAAGAACATTGTTGGAAAACTGCTGTTGTGAAAAGCATTGTTTAAAAATTAATCTTGTCATGAAAATTTTTGGATTTCCATTGATTGAAAATTACTCTTGGAAAATCACTTTCATATAAGATAATCAGAAATATTGTAGAAAATCATTGCAAATAAACAGAGAAGGGTCTTAACTAGGATTCAGGGAGGAGCAAACATAATTTTGACACCACCCCTCAATGTAAAAGTGGATGACTTCACGACGGGATTGTTTTGTTTTCCCTCTAAAATGTGTCGCTCCCTAAAGATTGGGGCAACTTTCTATTTCTGCACTCCCCCCTCCCCCCCATCCGCCAAGTTTTTTGGCCATGACTATGAGCAATCGAAAGTTATAGCTGTTAAAATTACTCTAAAAATGTATGAAAATCAGTCCTGTGTGTGTGCTAAGATTAAACAAAAATCACTGTTGGACAGTCACTGCTGCCAACACTTCAATCGAAAATCATTGTTACCCGAAACACTGCCGGAGGGCGCGGTAGCCCAGGTCGATAAGATACTCGCCTAAAGTACCAAAGGATATTTGAGAGTTATCGAGAGTTGTTGGTGTTGAGAACATTTTTAGAGGTGCCGCGAGTTCGATACCCGATCCACCCTTGACAAAAACTTTCCTGACACGGGGTTCCAACAGCAACGGCAACAACATGACCACAGAAAACGATTGCTGCCGCACGGAGTCCCACACCAAGAGTCACGCATTAACCTCACGTGAATTTTTTTTTTTAATTAATAAAAAATAACAACGTGATCCACACGTATTCCCAAGGGATCAGCATGATCCGTCCAGGGAATTTGTTAGTGTTAGTAAACATCCATGCCCGAACCGGGATTCGAACCCAGACCTGCACAGTGAGAAGCTAGTTCCCTAACCACTCGACTGCCAGGCGACCATTTAATAGGGCAAAATGCCGAACGCTGCCGTTCGGAATCGTCAATGAATTGTAGGTCTCTGTCTAATTAGCCCTCGTATGCAGGAAATGACCGTGGTGCGACAAAAATGATGAAATGAACATTGCCGGAAAATCATTGTCAGTAAGAGGCTTTATCGAAAGTCATTGTCACCAAAAATGTGAAACAACAGCTGCTAAAAGTTTGTGTGAAATCATTGGAGAATGGTCCGGAAATACTCCCCCCAGAGCACACGCACACACAAAACATGATTCATTTCCACACAGGGAGGGATTGCCCTCATTATTTTTCACGCGATAGATTTATTTATTCGAAAGGGGTCCGTGAAAAATCTTGGCATGGTGACCAACAAAAGATTCCAGCCTAGAAGCCCTCTTCAAGATGTGAGGATCTTGGGTCCAACAGACATCAAGTTTTATCGATATTTCAAAACCAATGTTGCCTGAAACATTTATCCTTTTTTGCATTACGAATGATATTAACGTTTACGATCAGTATTTTTTTTTTCGCCAACATGACAAACATGAGAAAATCTCCACAGAATAGAGCTTACTCAATATATCACTAAACAGCCATAAAATCACTTACTGTACTGTAATATTCTTGAAACACGTACGT
The DNA here is from genome assembly GCF_987345545.1 of Pholcus phalangioides. Lineage (NCBI taxonomy): Eukaryota > Metazoa > Arthropoda > Arachnida > Araneae > Pholcidae > Pholcus > Pholcus phalangioides. The sequence goes on from NW_028301628.1 coordinate 21,263,022, forward strand.
ATAAAGGACTATTTCTCATACAGCAATGACATTAAAAGACATTCGTATCATGGAAATGATCTTATTCCCCCACTCCCCTAAAATTTAACTAATCTGAACATGTACCTACACCAAATTTCTAAAGCTACGGAAGAATAAAAAAAAGGGGGGGGGGGAACAACACAAAAGAAACATTGCAGAACATGAGAAAATGGGGGGGGAGGAGTTTTTTTTATGGTGCCATGGTCCAAATACCACCCACAGAGGAACCAAAAGAAAAATAACTAGGAGATCAAAAAAAGAAGTGAAGTGTGACCAATTGGCCCAAAATGGAAGAGCTCAAACTGGGTGGCATACGTCATCCACAAGGGAGAAGGAAGGAAAGAATGGTCGGATATTTCCCGGTACATGCGCGCGTACAGTACCATGTTTCGGTTTACACCCACTATGTCTTGTCACAGTTTGACAAGTAAAAAAAAAATTTGTATTCAGTGTTGGATAATTATGGAATTTCTCTACTGTAAACTGGGTTTTCCCAATCTCTACGCCCATAGTGATTTAATCCTCGTCCGTTTCAGGCTTGGCTTTTTCCCCCGGCCGTAGCGAATCAGAAAGAATGATCATGTCTCATTATTCAACTTGAATAAATTGTCAGGACAGCTTCGAAGAGAGAGAGAGAGAGAGAAATGTCACGAGCTGCGTTCACACAATGAAGAATACGAGCATAATCCGGACTTTATACTGATACGAGATAGTGGGCGAAAAGACTTTTTACGTGACCCCTCCTATGGCAAGGATGATACATCGGGGATTGACCTTAAATTCCGAAAGGCTTTGTCATGCTTACTTTGTCATTTTTTTAGAAGAAATTCTTTTCTGAATGGAATGCTGGTTAAGGCTGTGATCTATCTTTGGATCAGCAAAAGTCTCAGGTCATATATTTGAGCCTTTTAATCACTCTTATTATAAACACCATCTCGATAATAATAGTGAAAGATAAGGAACAGAAAGTGGTGTTGAAAAAAAAAAAGTCGAAACAAAACAATGGCTTTGATAAGAGTGTTAGGAACTGCGCTTTCTGTCAGAATATTTTCGATAATAACATTATAAACAAATACTTCCGTAACGGCACTACAACTTTATAAACAACACTCAACGCACCGATGTTTCGAATAATATATAACGCTTCCTAATACGATGCTTTCAAGAATGCAACATCATGAACAACACTGTCCAAGTTATTAGAGAGCGTTCTGAAAACTCTGTTAACACAACGATACTTTCGATCCCCAAAGCAGAATGTTTTGCGATGTTCTGCAACGAGCTCTCAGCTGACTGAAAATGTTCTGCGGTAAAAATTTGCATATACATAATAGCGTTTTCTACACTATTCTTAAAATTCTTCCAGATTGTTCTGCAACGTACGTCGCACATTTTGGCACATTCTGCTTTGGGGCTTTCGATAATAACAAATTTGCGAACAGCGTTTAAGATGACAATGCTTCAAACTTTCCTGCAACAATACATGCGATAACGTACAATGCTTCACACGCCGTTATAAACAACACTCTACACACAGCGATAATTTCAGTAACAGCACCAAAAAATTAATTTTCTCCTCGTAAAAGATTCTTTCGGTAACATCGAAACACCGTTCCCTCTCCGTAACGATGCTTTCGGTAACTTGACAGTGCAAATAACGTTCAGCACACCGTTTTCGACTACAACATTGTAAACAATGCTCACATAGTCCAGCGATACTTTCGTCAACAGCATTGTAAGCAAAGCTCACATATAAGCCCCATTCACATGTGCAAATATTGCGGTAGCATTGGGAGTTCTAGCACCCGCTTGGTGACTTTTTTCCTTCGTAAGAAAAGGAATGGAGAGCAATCATTGGTGAAAATTCTTGAAGCGGGTTTAAAACCCGCTTTTTCTATTCCCCATGTGAATGGGACTATTGAGAGATCAGACACACCCCGCTTCACATCTCAGAGAGATATCGAAGAGTTCACGAAGGATGGGTGTATCAGGAAATTTATTTCATACCAAAGGAAAACATAGTTGCATCTTACGAATTCAAAAAAAAGATAAACTGATAAAATCATCATGAAACGTCGTCAGCAATCGTCAATCTGAATTTAGGAACTGACGGAACTGAATAAATCCACACTGGCGGCTAACGGACAAAAAAAAACAACTCCGCATTGGCCTCATATTGAGCCTACATGGGCATATCTAGCACCATATTTGGAGTCGCTTGAGTACGTGGGCGTCTTATTGAATGTGTCCGAACTACATTATTCTTACCTATTTGCGAGTGCGAACGCTCATCCAGCCGAATGATACTTCCGTTAACCAACAGTGCAAACAATAAGTTCAGCATTTCTTTTTTGCTAACAATATTTTAAACAAAAATAACATTCAACAGAAAGCTATTTCCGATAACGAGCAATGTAAACAAAAAAAACCAAAGCTAAACACAAGGGTGATTCTGAAAACGAACGTTGTAAACAAAAACAACGCTCAACATACAAAAGGATGTTTTCATAACGAAAACATTGCAACAAAATATATTGCAAACAAAAAACAACACTCACTACAAACGTGTTTCCGATAACGAACATTAAAAAAACCAACGCTCACCCCAAGCATGTTTCTGATACCAAACATTACAAACAAAAATAACACTCACCCCAAACGTTTTTCCGATAACTAACATTGTAAAAATAAACCACTCAACAAGGGTCCGATACCGAACAATACAAACAAAAAACGCTCACCCCAAGCATGTTTCCAATAACGAACATTGTAAACAAAAAAAACTGTCACAAAAAAGGGCGTTTCCAATAACGACCATGTAAACGAGAAACAATCAACACAAAGATGTTTACGATAATGCACACGTGAAGAAAACAACGCTCCGCCACAAACGAGTTTCTAATAACGAAACATTGTAAACAAAAAAAAAACTGTCAACGAAATGGTGTTTCCGATAAATGAACATTGTAAACAAAAACAACGGGCAACAGAAAGTATTTCTGATAATTGTTTGCAAAGGCTCTCTTTTTATTAAATGAAAGGATGACGTCACTCTCCGCTTATCCATACGAAGGTTTTTAACAACTGGCTGTTGCGAAGATGAACTTATGGAAACAGAGAAAATTCAACTGCCTTTGCGGTAAATTGAACCAACGCTCTAGAGTAGACAACTAGACTACAAAGGCAACGAATCTCTCAATCTTTCCTTGGAGCTCGTTTGCACTGAAACAGTGCCGCCTTAACGCATGGACCCACCCAGGCACGGCCTGGTAGGGCAACAAAAAACCTCCCAACAAAAAAAGAGAGATCTGGTTGAAATTTTCTAGAACTTACTAAGTAGGGCCTCAGAAAAATCGCTTGGCCCGGGGCCCCATGATACTCTTAAGAAGGCCCTGCACTTGAAGGGCTCACAACTGCTGACGCTGTCACCAGATGGCGACTTATGAAAGGATGACGTCACTTTCCACTTATCCATACAAAGGTTTTTAACAACTGGTTGTTGCGAAGATGAATTTTTGGAAAGAGAGAAAATTGAACTGCCTTTTTGCGGGGAATCAATAACAGCCACTTGTTAAAAACCTTCCTATGGATAAGCGGAGAGTGACGTCATCCTTCCATAAGTCGCCATCTGGTAGCAGCGTCAGCAGTTATGAGGTTGACCTGAGTCAGGTCCGGCCGTCCATGTATGGTCCCTTTCAGTGCACACAAGATCCAAAGAAAGATGGGGCTTCCTTGCCTTTGTAGTCTAGTGCGTTCACCCGGAGAGTGAAAGGATGTGGGTTCGATTCCCCCTCAAAGGCAGGTGAATTTTCTCTCTTTCCAAAAATTCATCTTCACAACAGTTAGATGTTAAAAATCTCTTTATATTCACAAAAAAAAAAAAAAAAAAAAAAAATAAATAAATAAATATATATATATATATATATATATATATATATATATATATATATATATATATACAGTCAAACCTCGTTAGTGCGTCACCCGGTTAATACGTCACTCCGCTTACCGGGTCACTTTTTGGAAGTCCCAATTGTCCTCAGGCAGGAATTGGCACAGCTAGGGCTTACTCCGTTTAACGAGTCTCTGCGCTTACTAAGTCATATTTTTGCTCTCCCAAGAGTGACTCATTAACGAGGTGTTTGACTATATATATATATATATTCACTTTTGCTGAAATGAAAGTGAAAAATGGTGAAAAACTCGAATTTCATCGAGAAATGAAAACCAAAGTTGTTCGTCACAATTTTGAAATTTTCTTCGAGAAATCAGAACAAAATTTCTGCTTCAATTTCTTTCAAACCAAATCACGAAAAGCCAAGACCTTGTTCCGATGAATGAAAAAGACCCTAGACATTAAGAACAAAGAAAAAGTCCCTTTTCTATTTCTCTCTCTAACGGCGGAAAACTGTGAAAGATTAATATTTCCTGGTCGAGATTGGGTTCAGGTCCAATTATTTCATAGAATCTCTGCACCATTCATTCTCGACCCTCGACAACGGCCATCAATTTCAGAATAAATATAAGAAAGTGAAGGGATTTACAATATTATAAGTCGAAGAAATATGAAGATGGATCTTGAGGGGAAACGAAGCAACTGCCAACGTCACCGAGAAATAAAGATGCGGTTGAATCAGCCTATCATCTATCTGAACCTTTATCATGTCGGTTATGAGCCACGAACCGATTCGTACCTGTCTACCATAAGCGAGAGAATAAAAATAATCGTGTTTCACATGGCCAGCATGTTCTCTCTTTCCCGCAAAATCCCTATAAGAACTTGATGGATTTTGACAGTCGCTCGCGGGGCGGGGCTTCCATAAAAGCCCGGTGGCAGAAGGCCAGGTATCTCATCGAAGGGCCAAGGAGGTCAGCAGCAACAGATTTTCTTATACATATATTTATGTTTTTTTCTACCTTTCTCTTTATCATCCACCATCATCACGCTGACAGCGAGCGAAGACTTCGTCACCATTTCTTCATCTACGTTCCCTACCTCCGCACATGGATACATAGCCGTAATAGCCATCACTCCCCTCCTCATAGACAAATCAACGAGAGATCCTGTTAGGATATTATATCTTTCAAGGTCGCATTCTGGGCATAATTAAAAGGAGACTTCTCCAACTTGACCTTTTCACGCACTCACGGGAGAGAGAGAGAAAAAATGGGTGGATATTGAGCGGAATACCGATCTGTGTAATGATACTCGCTTAGCATATCCATCACCACCGCCATTACCTGAAGAGATACAATACAACCGAGTCGATTTAAATGAAGCGCACTTTATCTAGGTGTGAAAATACGGTAATTAGCAGCTGGAAACGGCGTGGGAAAAAAAAATTAATTGAAAATAACCGCTAGAGGGCAGAGGTTGCGTCAGAAACCATTAGACGGATTGAGAACAGATTGAGCAGTTTCATAGGGAAGGGGGGGGGGGGATTTGAGGAATGAGTGGTCAAGAAAAAAATAGGGCAGGATGCGCTCAACCGTAGGCGTACGCAGAATTTTCAGGGGGTTTCAATTTTTTTTTTTCTCATGGGGGGAGGGTTACGTTTTTTCCTGCAAAATAACACTATAATCTCGGCTTGAGGGGGGGGGGGTTAGAACCCTTAACCCCCCCCCCCTTTGCGCACAACCATAAATACGCCTTCGTCTAGACAGTGAGGATTCGAGTGAATGAGGTACCAGAAGAGGGACCTAGAGAGTGGAAAGCATGTGAATGAGATACCAGAAGAGGGACCTAGAGAGTGGAAAGGATGTGAATGAGCCACCAGAAGAGGGACCTAGAGAGCGGAAAGCATGTGAATGAGCCACCAGAAGAGGGACCTAGAGAGTGGAAAGCATGTGAATGACCAAAAGTGTGAAAGTATGTGAATGACCAAAAAGTGTGAAAGCATGTGAATGACCAAAAAGTGTGAAAGCATGTGAATTATTTTTGCAGCTTCCACTATGAACCTGGGTGCCGATGGTCAAAACTTGTCGGTACAAGGTGAAATCTATTGGTACAAAAGTGTAGTTGACAGAGCGAGGAGCCACGGTTGGTCTGAAGGTACAAAAGTGTATAAGCATGTGAATGACCGGAAGAATAATCTAGAGAGTATGCAGCATGTAAATAATAGATTGACCAAAAGATTGACCTATAGCGTGTACAAGTATGTGAATGACCAACAGATTGACTTATAGAGTGTGGGAATCATGGCCCCCACATCCTAGAGTGGGGCTTCTACGCTGGGATCTTTTGCGGGGCCCCAGGTCAGACTTTTCACGGGCCCTTTCTGTAATTAATTTATTGTGTGAAAAAGCAAAAAATTATGAGAAATGTCCTGGACCCCAGGGCTAGAGACCTGTCGGCCCCCCCCCCCCCTTGTGGAGGCCATGGTGGGAATGACCAAAAAGAATGACCTAGAGAGTTCGTAAGCTTAGGAGCGAACATAAGAGTGACCTAAAGTATCGGAAAGCACGTAAGTCACCGAAACTGGAAGCTATGGAGCAAGGAGTCAAGTCTGTGAGTGATCAAAACTGTGAACTAGAGAACGACGGGTCGGGTCAGCGAGAGACCCAGAGAATGTGTAAGCATGGGAGTGACAAAAAGTGACCTAATGAGCGAGGGACGAAATGGGTGTAAAAGTATGTGAGTTACCAAACGAGTGACTTAGAGACACGGGAATATTTGGGGGGGGGGGCATATATTAAACGATCTATAAGTCGGGCAAATTTGAGGAATCGGGTAAAGAAAAGTAGAACAGAATGGATAAAGGGCGGCGGCAAAACCATGAATCCGCCTCTGGTTGAGAGAATGGGCCTTTTTCTCCTCAGAGGAGACTGCCCGGGTGTTTGAGTGACATGAAGCCCTTTTGTTTTAAAAAGAAAAAAAAGGGTTAAGTTGATGTTTGAACAGCTGTTATAGTGAGAGGAACTTTCGTTTTTTATGCGTGTGTATTTGTCCTTTAAACACGATCTCGATTTCCACTCGAACGTCATCAAACGGGGCTTTTTGAAGAGAGCCGTCACATGCACACACACACACACACACTGTTAAGTGCACGATTCCTCCTCACACATCACACCTCCCTGGAACTATTGCCACCATATTGGATAACACACTTCAACAGACAGATGAAGAGTCAAAGAGAGAAGCTTGTTAAGAAAAATCAGTCTTTTTATTATTATTATTATTATTACGTATAACGTCTTGAGAGGTAAACAACTTTGCAGAGTATTTTAAGCTAACAAACACGTAAAAGAAGATCTGATCAAGATAACCAGCTGTGCCGATGTGACAGACAAGAAATCCCTGGTTCGAATCTTTTTTGAAGATATAGACCTATAACCCAAGGGTGCGGGCCACTTCTTTGGTTTGAAAACGTGTCGCGCGCCACTCCAGTGATCTGGAACAACAGCGTCACAGGTCACGTAAGTGATCTGTAACCAATAGGGTCTCACTTAACCTCTCAAATGGGACCACATGAGCGTTGTATGATATATCGGTATACCACCCCGTAACCTCAGGGCGGAGACCATTTGAGCCCCTCCTCCAATAAATTTTTTAAAAAGAGATGCTGACCCTCCCCCCCCCCCAATAATTTCTGGAAAAACAACGTCACGTACACCCTCACTCTCCTGCGCAGGTGCTTGAGTCCCATATATATATATATATACGGGACAACCAGCTACTTTCAGCCCCCAAATGTTTTCTTCATGGCGGTGCCTCTGACCTGTAAATGTGCCGCTGTGCACTCAAGTGATCTTTAAATATGCTGCGGGTCACTCAGTTGATCTATAAATGTACCGCAAAGCCACTTGAGTGATATGGAAATGTGTCGCGTCGCCGGTCTCTTGAGTGATAGGAAAGCGTGCCGCATGTCACTCAAGTGATCTGTGAATGCATCCCTTGAGTGATCTGGAAAAGTATGTCATATAGTTCATTTTAATAAAAGTTTGTTTCAGGTCGCGGGCGTCATTTAGCCAGCCCTCGGGTCATGTGTTCAGCAGCATGCATGGTGTAAAACCGTCCGACGGAATGGTTCCCCTATCGGAGCCGTGAAAAGCGGCGTCGTGCACACACAGCCTTCAAGATAAATCTAGTCGTACTCTGTACCACCACAACAAATCCTTCTCCATTTTCTTCACTTATAGAAAAATGTTCTTGAGAAGCGTCTTCGTAAATAGAGAAATCTTTTCGTGAGAGATTTGTGTGAGTGGCAACACTCGGGACTTTCTCTCTTTTACATTAACCTCCCCTTCTCCCGTATCAAAAGCAGAACTTTATTGCAGGGCACTTAATTTAATTTTGAATATCAAGATGTAACTGACGACTCTCCGTTGCGAAATATCCCGATATCTCTCGCGGCACATCCTAAAGTAAAACACGATAAAGTACCACTTGAAAGTGTTACTGTCGTATTTACTTCAATATGGAACGTTATTCTCAAGATTTCTCATTTTTGCTGACATCAGTATTTTTTTTCCTGAGATTGTACAGCATATATGCTCACCACATGGCTCGCGGGCCAAACGTGGCCCTCGGCATCACCTGATGTGGCCCCGTGACCTCAAATCTAATTCTGTAAAAATGAACTAAAGCGGCACATTAACAGATCACTTAAGTGACCCGCTGTACAGTTACACTCGTCTTAAGTGGCCAGTGAACGCACAGTTCTAGAGCACAAGAGTGACACGCAGTGCATTCATAGATCACTTAAGTGATTCAACATCATTCAAGTGACCCGTGGCACATTTACATATTACTTGAGTAACATGCGGCACAGTCTCGGGGCACATAAGTGGCCCGCGGTGCATTTATAGATCCATTAAGTAATATGCGGCACGTAACCCAAGCGGAAACGTGACTCATCAACAGATCATTTAAGTGACTTGCGGCACAATCCCATATCATTCAAGTTGTCCGTGGCACATTTACAGATCACTTAAATGACCTGTGGCACATTTACAGATTATTCATGCGTACCTCGTTGCATTTGCAGATCGCTCAAGTGACTCGTGGTACAGTTCCAAATCACTCAAGCGACCCGACGCACGTTTACAGATTACATAAGTGACCTGAGATGTGATGTTCCAGACCATTTAATAAAGTGGCCCGCGACACGTTCCCAAACTACTGAAGTGGACCAGCACTCTTCTAAAGGCTGAAGCACCCTTGTTGTGTAGAGAGATTCATATCATTAAGAACGAATACTGCATGTGATAGGTTTTCCTTAGGAATACTGGAAGGCGCACTTAAGTACCAGGACAATAAAAAAAGAAAAGTGTCCCACATCATCATCATCATGTGGCGAATAGCTTTTGTTCTTGATGCCAGAGTCATAAATCGATGGGCGATATCACCCACCACTCAATTCAGAAAATGCTCACTTACTAGAGGCACTTTCCCCTTGAAAATCTATCCTTCGATATGGCTTGTGGGCTACTTCAGAATTTAACGGGCTCTTTTATCACTTCTATTGCCGGAAAAGACAAGTAGACAATAAAAACCGTAAAAGCTTTATCGAATACACAGTAGAGTTTGGGAAGGCTTCATCAAGCTATTATCAGCCTAGTTAACTATACTGTGTGTGTTTTTTTTCCTGATAAACTTAAAATAAGGGTTTTTTGAAATACACTGCACAATCTTCTCCCAATAGGGTCTCACTTAACCTCTCAAATGGGACCACATGAGCGTTGTATGATATATCGGTATACCACCCCCCCCCCCCATCGCGTTAAACACAAGTTCGCCGTGTGTGTGTGTGTGTGTGTTTCACACACGTGTTCACGGGAATTTTTTTTGTTTTTGTTTTATAGACGCTTTTTCTCGTCCGTGGAATATATTTTTAGGAATTTTATTGCCCTCTCTTCGCTTATCTATTTTATTGCTCACACACACACGCGTGATGCGCAGCATACTCACGAGTTCGGCCTCTGGATGAATATCGATACTGTACTCGGATTGAGGAGGGAGGGGGGAGCATGTTAAAGAGTTGATTGACGCATGTTTATATCCATCGCGAGGGCAGGTTTATAGGAATTTATATTCCAGGAACGGGTGGTACCACGGAAACAGGATGTCGGTTCTCTCTATCGTCGGTTCGGCGATGCAACCTCCGCCTTCAACGTTCCACCATAATGTTGTAATGGTGTGTCAAGTTGTTGGAAAGTGATGGGAATTCCCAGAGATTATAAGCACAGGGTTATAATTTCGACACATACGGCACTTATTCGCGAAACAACAAATACGTTCTCCTGTATGTTTCCATATGCGTGTTTGTGGTACCATATGTTGCACATAAACAGGGTTGGGTTTTTGCCGGGACGGTGGCAAAAAAAAGTGGAAAAATCAGGCAAAAATTGGTAAAAATTATTCTTTTTACTCAAGACATACCAAGCTTAGTTTTTCAGCTACGAAATACTCTTTTCAACATAGAAAGTTAAAAAAACGTGTGAAACATCAAATTGCATGGTATAAAAATGAATATTCGGGAACCAAAAAAAATATGAAAACATATCCAAATAAAATATGCATCATTCAGATTTGTTATAGATAATTGTAAGGACTTACAATTATCTATAACAAATTCCTTACAATTATCTATTCGTAAAATTTTAAACAGATAAATCTAATTTTTTAATTCTATGAATTTTCGCTACTGGCAAAAATGTGGCAAAAACTATTTTTGCCGGAGCGGTTTTTACCATGGTTTTTTTTCCACTGCGGCAAAAACTTACCAACCCTGTGCATAAATGCCACTAAATACCGCACACCACTCACTTCACTTCTGAAATATAGATGGCAGCACTGAAAAATCAAACACAACATACATAAGCACTCAGACTGTTGAGTACATACACACACACACAGTTACACTTCCGGCACAGCTCACTAGGTAGTAAATCGCCCATAGATGGTGATAGACCTGAGTTGTGCTCAGTTTAAAATAAAGAAAAATTCATTATAGACGAGAGAAAGGGACTTCCCGGTTATACAGGGACATGAAGAAAACATTGAATCTAGAGACTTCTTCAAGAATGTTATAATAATACAATACATAGGCATACGCGCAGAATTTTCTCAGGGGAATGGGGGTTTCAATTTTTTTTCTCGGTTTACATTTTTTCCTGCAAACTAACACTACAATCTCGCCCCCCCCCCTCCTGCGTACGCCAATGATATGATATTATAATAATAAAAATATCTTTGTTAGCTTGAGAATATTCTAACTTGGAGAATATTTACAATAGAGATGCAAAATTCTCAGTAGTAATTCATATATTCTTGAAGTTACAATAAATAACTTCACCTTATTTTTACTTGGTAATGTTTCCAAAATTTAAAATCAACATAGTTTTATACTAATATGATACATGTTTATGAATAATTAAAAATATAATAATAGCCAAATATGTAATAGTAAATTGATTATTCTGTGAAACCTCTCTTTTACGGACACCGGTGGGACAAAAAAATTCGTCCGTAAATCCGGACATAAATGTGAGGCTGATATACAGTCGAATCCCGTTTTAACGAACTCCAGGAGACCGGAGAAATATCACTTCGTTACAACGAAATTTCGTTATAAGGGAATTCCAGGTTTTAGCATTATTCCTATGTAAACTTATCTGGGAGATTAGAAAAGTGTTCGTTAAAACTAAATTTTCGCTATAACGGTATTCGTTAAAAACGGGATTCAGCTGTAATTTGTACATCGCACTATGCAAAACACCGCATCTAGCTTTTGAAAAGGTGCGGTGCATTTTGTTTTAGCAGCACTCGTCACCTTCTCATTTGATCACACCTAATATGATTGTATCACTCAATAAATTTAATGTACCCGGAAGCAGACCTGCAAGACCCTTGTCGATAATGCCGTCTTAACGCTTAGACCCACCCGGGCACAAGGGCCTCAGAAAAACGAGAAGTAGGTGAATTTTTCGAGAATTTGCCAAGTACGACCTCAGAAAAATCACTTTGGCCGGGGGCCCCCCATGATGCTGTTAAGACGGCCCTGCTTGTCGAAAGTCCTTAACATACTCTCTTTCCACTGAATCTAGATAATTTACGGAGGGTGTTCTGTGTGCAGCTGAAATAAAGCATTTTTTTTTTCATGTTCACTATCACAGCTTCAGCTTGGTCCTATCAATAAAGTCTCCCCCATTTGAAAAAGTCTCTCCGCAGAGAACAGGCAGACCCACAACACGATACTTACATAACATGAAAAAATTCAAGCATTTACCATCTTCACTTTAAAACGTGGAAGGCAGATGACAGCACCAGTATAACACTAAACACACACAAGGATAACTGACAACATAAATACATTAGGGCCGCACGCACGCACGCACACACCACGTTCCTGCATGTGCTGATTCGTCATAAATTCCGCACAGAAACGTGTACGAGGTACATATATGGTAACTAATCCTTTAAATGGGGGGGGGGGGGCATTGACGAAATATCTCGCCTCCCTACAGGTCTCTTACTTTAGCATTGAGAAGTCCTGATGTTTTGGAGAGTGGATTTCTCAATGCAACACTCTTTCCAATGGTTCTTGCATTACACCTGCTGAAAATCGAAAGAAACACTACTTAATTGAAAAAGATGTCATTTTACAAGGGATGGGGTTCAGTGATTTATGCTACGTCACTTAAAGGTTTAAGCAGTAGCAGTCTTTGGTCATCGAAGAAGATGACCGAGGAGTGCTATGGATTGAGCCATCGAATTGATATTTCATAAAGCAGTTGCAGGTAAGAATACTTCAGTAGTAAGAATATTTTGCCACGAATGAAATAGTGGTAAAGGGACTTGCCTCTTCTCAAGGTGTGATCGAAGACACTGTCACCGCCCTCGACTGTGCAATTCCACCTGTCGTGCCGAAACTGAGCCTGGCATTCTTGTATACCCCTACGGGCTCCGCTGCTTACGGCCCTTATGACGGCTGGATGGGCCTGACAGACGCGCTGCTGTTGGACGACTAGCCCGGGAACTGCTGAGCAGAGGGACACTTGCTCGTTGGCCATTTCAGTCGACGGCACTGATACGCCCACCATACCCAGGTACCTAAAAGTAAAGGAAAACATAACATTATACATTAAAAAAAGTAAGTTTTTGCAAATGTCAATACTCTCAAATTACATAAAAAAATGATCAGTTCATCTGTGGGCTACCATTGAAAATGTTCATTATTAAGGACATAAGACGAAAATTTAGCAATGCTTTCAAGATTTACGCTGAGAAATGAAGCTATTTGAGCCCCCCATCCCAGTAAATTTTGTAAGGGAGCCACCCCCCCCCCCATCCCCCGCGCCAATAATTAATGAATATAAAATGCAATGCACCTCTCCTCCTGCACATGGGCGTGAGCCCCGTGTATAAGAGGCGACTCACAACTTTCAGCTTTTAATTATGTTGCGCCTACAATATCCTTGAATCCTGTTTTAGTCTTCAGCTAAGAATGAAACACATGCACCAAGTACCAACAAGAACGAGGAGATAGTACATATCCCCTCCACCCCCCACTTCCGAAATTTAAACTTCCAGCTACTGCAGGGGATGTACAACCTATTCAGCCCGGTATTTCTGCCCCACACTTGCGGGCAAGAAATTTATATATAAACTGTAGTCAAATGAGCCGTATTTTACGGGATATTCACGTAATTTCGGCCGTCTTAACTGTTTTTATGAAAAAAAACGTTCCTGTTTTTCCCTTATTTTCAACTAGGCTTAGTTGAATTTTTGAAATCAAGAATTAAGATTATTTTCATGAATTATAAATTATAAAATGATGATTATGACTATATTATAATTAACTATAGTCAAATAAATGCATTCATCTCATATATTGGTGAAACATATTTTTTTTCGTGACGTTTTTATTTTGACTGTCAGTGTACCCATCATTTTGCGTGGTAGACGATTTTTGAGCTACTTCAGTGATAGGTGGCACTTGCCTCTGACAATTTTTTTTAATGGTAATCGACAACTTCACTCACCTTTGACAATTATCACTGTTGTTATTGACAACTTTACTTGCATTTCATAACGTTTTTGGCAATACACCGTATTTTTATCAACGGAATATGGTCAGCATAGGTATTTATCGTGTTGTGTGCATTGATACTTTTTTATAAGAACGACTTTCGCGAACCCGGAGGGAAACCCTTGGCGGGCTTCATTTCGCCAGCAAGCATGTGCATCCCTGATCTACAGCTTCCGCGACTATCCGAATCATTTCGAAAAAGTATTCCCTTAAGGAGAACCACTGATCAGGAAAGTGTTTCATTTATGGTCCCACTCAGACCACATCTTTGTGGTCACCTGTTGTATCAGGGCCTCCCCTCCAATATTCCCTATAAAAATCCAAAAATCTACCTTGGTGAACATGGCACAAAGCCTTGATGCGCACAGAAGAATCAGATCTGCAATAGTATAAAAAAAATAGAGAGAACATTTTTTTGTCACCCCCTTTTAATTAAGAAATGAAACAACTTCCATTAACCGAATTGATTTTCTGAATAAATGTGTATTGAATAAGAACTTTATAAAGTTGATATCCATCTTTTCTCTTGCGGAGGCTCTGTGCAGGGCTCCGGTCAAAATGATGTTATGGGGGGAGGGGAACAATACTAGGCTGAAAGTAACAACTTGCATGTTTACATACTTACTCATAAAATCGTAGCGCCAAATCTTATCATGTTGGCTCCTTATGGATACGAGACCGCGGGGTAATGCCTGGGTGAGGCCTATTCGTGAAGTTGGCCATAGCTCTATGGGCAATTCTAAAGGATTCTAAAAAAAGTAGCCACACTTTTTATATTTCTTTTAAAAAGATTGATATCTTCAAATCTGTATTTATTTATTAGTTATTTTCGCAGCTGTATGTACCCCGTTAACCACCTGCCCATGGTTCCCTTTCCCACCTGATTTCCACCCGTGGCCCCCTTGTAATATCCTAGGACCCACAAGAGGACCATATGTATCCACTGCTTCAGAGCACTTGGTCAACACCTTCTAAAGCACATCTAGCTATAGATGGCGTTGACTTGGTCCGAAGTAAAAACAGATGCATGAGGTAATTGAAATTCCTCGTGCGTGTGTGAAATTGACTTTATTCCGTAGCTAAGGACTGTTTCTCGTTAAGGACGAAGAGGTGGTAAATCCCTGCAGTTTTTGTTAAGAACGATGATATTCCCAGAATTTTCGTTAAGGATGGAGCACATTCTTTTAATTTTTGATAAGGACGATGACGGGGGATCACGATGACGGATCAGGATGATGGGGGTTATAAATGTATATCTGGGACGGACTCGCATCGCGAGTCCCCTACCCCGATCGCCACAATTGGTCGGCTGAAGTTGATTTTCTGTGGTTCCCAACTTTAAGGCGGCGCCTCAAAGGCGGGACAACAATACAATTATTTAATCATTACACTTCACTCATAGTTTGAAAAATTGATAGGAGATAGCAGCACTGCAACAAGCAGTACACAGAAACCCACTTCACGTTAGGTTCACACAGCACATGCACGCACATTTTCCAGCAGGGCCCCTGGTCTTCTTCGACCACCTGCTACAATCTCTTCTTTGAGAGAGAGCTGCGGGCCATGATCTGGTTAGGAGGAGAAGGTTATATAAAGTAGAATCCCGTTTTAACGAATACCGTTATAGCGAAAATCTCGTTTTAACGAACACTTTATCTAATCCTCCAAATAAGTTTCGGTAGGAAAAATGCAAACAGCTGGAATTACTTTATAACGAAATTTTTCATTCCTCCGGTCTCTTGGCGTTCGTTATAACGGGATTCGACTGTAGTATATTTAACCCCTTAAAGCGACATTGATATCTCGTCGATCTCTCTCCTCTTACTGTACACAGATAGGTTTTATTTTTTTAATGGTCTCTTGGAGTTCGTTATAACGGGATTCGACTGTATCTGGAATTTTTTTCGTTAAGCACGGTATCTGGTTACATCCCCGTAATTTTCGTTAAGTACGGAAGCGGCGTACATCTTTTTTTTTTTAATTTTCGGGTACGAGGAAATAGCGCACCCCCTAGAATCCGAATAATTATAGAACCATCGAAAAAAATATATACGATATATATCAGTCCGTAGGCGTATCCGAAATACCGCTCTCATTATTGCACATCTTTTCTTTCTCTTCACTTAATGAATATTTAGATTGAAATCAACGGAGGCCACCATCTTCATCACCCTCTGTCGGCATCTCGAGGGTTTCTTATAAGGATAGTTTTTTTATTCTTCAAGGATAATGACTCAATTTCTATCGTATGTCTATTAATACGTATACGTCGATTATTTATAACATATTGTGTCTTAAGACCTGGGGGGGGGGACGAGGGATCCCCCCCCCCCACCCCGGAAGCGACGTCACCGCCTTTCAAAAATACCGCTCCTTATCCTTATAAGAAAATAAAAGGTCCTGTGTAGTACTACCAGTAGCATCATCTTCAGAAAAGAAAAAAGAGGACGTTCTTTTTACGTTCGTGATAATAATAATGAAATCATTCGCCTTCTTCCAAGAAAATGATCCTTCGTGTAGAATAGTAGATGGAATATCCCTACAGCCCTTTTTTTCCCCATGTGATTTCGAAGGAAAAAGAATATTCCTTATTATTTCTTGTCTTTCTTTGCGGCCGCCAATTTCTTTGAAATCCAATGAACGCTGATTTTATAGGAAATTTCTTTCCTTCAAGAAGATTCAATAGGAAGAAGCAAAAATCTTACGTCATCTTTATCAATAGATCGGGTGATAGAAATTCCCGGATCTTAATCGAATCAAGGCTTTTGGAAACTTCGGGGTCTCTATTTTTTTGGGTGGCAGGGATTTTTTTTTTTTTTAATTCAATTTTTAATGGCTTTGGAAATTTTACTCTGGTTGAGAAATCTTGCATTAAATCAGTATTTTTCAACCGCTGCCATTCCGTAAGGATTTCGTGTCGGTTCGCGAAACCTTCCGCCGAATCACATAGCAGCTATATGATTTTGGATTTTATTGAATATTATATCGTCCCCTATATTGGTTTTTATTTCTGTCTTAGCCAGTATGAAGGAGTTGGGAGTCCGCAACAACACAACCGCGCTGAATGAGGCATCTGGTCACGTGGCGGCGGTATCCGAGAGCTGTTAAATTTATTGTTATTGGGAATTTTTTATTTGTAACTATTTTTTTGAATATGTTTTACTGTCGTGCGTAACACATTCATAATTACACAAGCATAAAAAAAAAAGTACCCGACACTGTCCGGTCCGTTATCCGGGCAATGGCTAAAATTTACAATTTTCGATAGAGCCTGGGCGGTGGTATGGTATGAAATGAAATGTCTCAGCCAGTAAGAAGGTCTAGGAATGTATTATAATTCCCTACCCCCTCATTTCTTTGCCGGACCGCAAATTATTTTTGTCATTCCCGCCAGCCTGCGAAATTTCTAAACCATCGTATTTTCACTGGACGTAGGTGTAAAAAAGTTGCACTACATTAAATACCATGAACCGGGTTAATTTTGGGACAGTGAATTATTTTCGGCTTTCGAATTTCCAGCCAATTTCATGCGTTTTATCAGCTATCAGCTAGTTTCAAAGTTACCCCGGTTCAACCCTTTGCGGTCCAGAGGTTTTTCGGTACTTTGTTGGTATAGTTAGCAAATCTCTTCTTCCGCAATAAGGAAATGATAGCTATCACGCTTTTTTGTATAGCTTATTAGCTCTGCTAGGAAGCAAAATTCACAGGGACCTTCCCGTGATCGTTGGGGTTGTTATAACAATGAAATGGCGGTTTTTCCTGATGTCGATTTTAACTCACCTCGACGTTGGACAACAAAAGGTTAACTCGCATTTCCCACCAAAATTTTTACCTCATCCATCACGATGCCATTTTTGAAAATATCCTAGAAAACAATTGGCAATTTTTAATGAAATATTTCTTCTATCACTGAAAATTAAAATACGGGACAAACAAGCATCCCGGAAAAATTTCTCGAGTCATTGGGATATTTTTTCGAATACGGGACGTTCCGCTACCTTAGTGGGTAGGAATATTGAGGACATTATAGTATGTTACTGAATTGAGCTGAACAAGTTCAGTTTGACAATAAATTCTAAAAAGCACCGTGTAGGCAAACGGAGAGAGGGGTATTCACTAATGAGAGTTATTCACCGAATTAGAAACAACAAATAAACGTTATGGTTTTCATGAGAGTGTTTTTATTTTCCGTGATGAAACACCTGTGATGAATCCACGCAGGTGCTCCATTTGTATATTAACAGGTGGGGGGGGGAAAAATACCAAGCAAATCACGAGAATAATAAAAACCTGTGACGTTTCTCCCATCTTCGAGTTGGCAAAAAAACACTTTGTTGCATTGATATTACACCCAAAAGAGTGAAATTCATCGGACAATGGCCCTTCATTACTTTAATGCACGAGTTGAAAGCAAATACAGGGTGAACATAAAGAAAAGTTGGATCAGTGTTCTTTAACCTTCTTTTACAGTCGCGGACCAGTGAAATCAGTTGAGAAATTTCGCAAACCAACGGAAATGTGAGAAATAATTTGAAGATGGGAAAAAAAAACCGAATTGGTACATGTTGGACTGTGCGTGTACGTGTAGTGAAACCTGGCGTGAAGCGTTTCTGTGTAATGCTTGCTATGTGTAGTGCGGCCATTTGCCACCAGTTTTTCTAACTATGAGTGAAGTGTAATGATTGAATAATTTATCGTTGTAGGCCTGTTACTCTCTGTGGCGAAACTTTTTAAATGAGGAGATCGGCCCCCCTCTTAACGGACACCCTTCTTCTACGGCCAAATAATAGTTTCCCCATGTATAATAAAAGATTAACGGTCATCCCTGTTTTTTTTTGTCCCACCGGTGTCCGCAAAAGAGAGGTTTCACTAAAAAAACAGAATGACAACGAAAAAATGTGCCGTTAATATTCGAGGTCGTTGCGTTTTCATTGACGTTATAAGCAAGGTCCATTAACATTATTCTGCACGGGAATTAGCAAAGATTCCAAGGAAACCTTTCAAAAAGGGTTTTTCCTTGGAATCTTTTTTATTTAACTTATCTAATAATGTGGAAAAAGATCAGACATATTATAATAAAATCAATATCATTTGGTCAAATGTGCTACGTTTTACTCCTGTTAAACGTCGGAACTTATCTTTATCTAGATCTTTTACTTTTTAACCAAAAATTATTGACGTTCAATCGAGGTGTCGTTATAATCAAGGTTTTTAAAACCGAATTCAACTGCATGAAGGTTTTTTTTTTTGGTCAACTACACCACAAAACCGTTTTCTCAGTGCGAAGCTTTATACTATAGTTTCCGAACCTCTGTATTCCATCGCCTCCTTCTTCAGAAATTCTTTTCTATCATCCCCCCCCCCAACTCAAGTCAACCCATAGAATCCTATGCAAATCTGTAGCTTCTATCACCTCCCCCCCCTCCCCTGGACCATTCCATCGCCCACCAGGGAGCGATATTGCCCACTTTGGAAAACACCGCTTTATACTAAGGTCCGTATCCAGCCTCACAATCCCTACCATACATCAGGGCTGGACAAATCACAAAAAAAATCTAGACAAGAAGAAAATGATCAAAAATAATGCTTCTTTCGACTTTTTTCAAGGCATGGTGACCCTCTTTCATGTTGGCAGACAATTCCAAACATTTTGTGCTGCTTTCAGCCTGGAATTTAGTAACTACACAAAGAAAATTTTAGGCACCAGTACTAATTTTTTTTAGTCGCGATGGCGACCTGGTACCTAGGATTAGTCCAGCCTTGCCATACATCATTAGAAAAATTATTAATTTAAGGAATAAAATCTGAAAAAAAGGGGGCTTTATTAACGTTTAAACAACAGCGTGTTGTCAGTAAACATCAATGATATGTGTGTTTGCGGTTTTCAACCGAAAACAAACCGATATCCGTCTCTGAAAAGATGCACGAGCACGTATAACCCGTTCTACATCCATGTATCTAGCTAGCTAAAGAAAGCTTCAAAAAAAAAAAAAAATTAATGGCTCCTCGCTAGAAGATTTTCTCCCTTTACTATGTCGTAATAATAAAATAAAAGTGATAGCAGAATAAATAGGAAAAAGAAAGAAAAGCGCTCTTTTTTTTTAAGAACACGTTGTTCGAGAATAGCACGATCTTGTCACAAAAATGCTATTAATCTGACGTTACACGTCCAGCCGATAAAACAGGAGAAGAAAAGAAAAAAAATAATTCCTTTAAAAGTAAATGCATTTTCGCTCTCATCAGCACGAGAACGTCCATTAACCTAACTAAATTACCAGATCACAGACACGCACACCTTTCTCTATTTTCTACACGCCTAGTCGTCAAGACACGCTTCAAAGTGTCACACGCCTAGCGTTAATATCTTGAAGATGTCTCCTGTGTGACGCTAAAACGCCTTTTAAAATCTCAGGCATTTATAGATTTTTTTTTTTTTAATGATGCTTTAAAGGCATATAATGAATGACTAAGCTACGGATGAGAGCGGTGTTATTTAATAATGCTTTGCGGTGCGACGCTCTGTCACGTTGTCATGTTCTAGAAATCGCGATTGAAACTGTGTCTTAAAATTTTTGCGTGGTGTGCGTAACTCAATTCTGGATTAATAAATAAATAAATAAATGTCTTTTGACATCTTTGGAGTGACAGATATATTGCGAGAGTGTCACTCGAAACCCTCATTATCTGTGACAAGATGTTATCCATGAATTTTCTTCTATGTAATTAGTGTTATTTTATTTTTTTATCTATCTTGTTGAATTTCATTAAGGCCACCACACATTCAAGGACGCATGAAAAATTTTCAATATTATCTTCGGAATCATGTCACTCTCTGCTGTGGTGTCTCGGTATTGGAGTTACTGCCATGGTATATGTATCTGCACGGCCGGAAAAAAAAAATTTACTCTGACGTCCGGGGGCAGTACCCATTTTGGCACCCCCGCTCCCCGTAATTTTTAACGGAACTTTTTTTTGTCCACCAGACCTCCTGGCTCTTTTTTAGTTGCGACCTTGCGTATCTCGACCAATAACAAGCTATGTCGAAACTTTACAGCAAGAATCTTCCACGCCCCAAAGCATAGAACAATTAGCTAGCGCTGCTGCAGAACAATTTGGAAGAATTTTAAGAAAAAGTGAAAAAAAAAACCACTATTATATGTATGGGGATTTTTACCTCAGAACATCTCCAGTCAGCTGAGGGCTCGTCGCAGAACAATGATAAACATTCTGCTTTGGGGCTTCCACGTGTTTCGAATCACGAGCACTATTTCTGATCAGCCCAGCATCAGATCAGCACCCACAGCCTTCAGTAGTCTTTACTAAACCACACATACACCTCGTCCATATTCCTCTGTGGAACTTCTAACCACCTGGTATATGTTGGAATGTGCATGTACGTGTTGTGAACCTAACGTTAAGGTTGTTTCTGTGTAATGCTTGCCACAGTGCTACCATCTGCCATCTATTTTTCGAACTATGAGTGAAGTGTAATGGTTGGAGATATGGACCGTTGTATGTACGAGCCTGTGTTGCAGTCTGTGGAGCGATAGGCTTCTTTATAAGGAAGATCGGATAACACATTCGCGCCTGGAAGTTGGGAATAGGCTGCAGTAACTGTCAACCTGAGACCATATGCCGCTTTGCGGTGCTGTGATATTCTAAGAGGGCCACAAGTGAAAATCAAATAGAAGTAGAACAATCACAGGTGGTTAAAGGGGCAACAGTGAGTTGTGAAAAAAATTCGGATGAGAAGAAAAAAAGATTTTAGGTAGAATATGGGTTAAGAGGAAAAAAAGTATGACTGTTTTAAAATCTACATGCCCGGTCGAAATTTTCACATGCTCAGGCAGTAGATTTGTCCAGCCAACATTACTTTGCCCGTGGGCTCATGATGGGTGAGATGGCCCAGCATGGATCCCCTACAAGACGGAAACTCACTGGCTCACCTCAGGGGTCTACAGATCGACTTAATTCATAAAATTTTTGTTGACTATAAATTTAATTTTTAAAAAATCACTAAAAAAAAGTTTATGGATGTGGATCCGGGGGGGGGGAAGCAGACACGGGAAGAAAATAGGGTCTGAAGGGGACAATGGGCAAGAAAACGTTAAGAAACACTGGTCTGTCACGTGTTTGATGCAAAAGACGAGAGTAATGTAAATTCTTGATTGCAATTGTATGGTCTAATTAGGGTATTGGTCAAGACCTCGCGAGCACAAAATCAAGCAATTTCGCTTGCTTCACTCAGCACTGCGGTGCTCGCGAGCAGTAGGTCGAAGATGTTTGATGTGTGACATTCCCACGTGTGTAGCTCTACTTCCGTTAGGTCTCCTTATTTGAATAAAATACATGGCGTCTATAATTAAAGTTAGCTGTCTACAGCATAGTTTCCCAACCTTTTTTCCCAATCGCTCCCTTCTTCAGAAATGTTTCCCCCCCCCCCTCGCAATCCAACCCATAGGATCTTGTGTTATGCCCGTAGCTTCTACCGCCCCCCCCCCTGTAACATTCCATCACCCCCAGGGGGCGTTAACGCCCACATCACTGGTCTACAGCTTGAAATACTAAAGATGAAAATTAAAAGATGACTAAACATTTGTGAGAGTGAAGACCGAGATTTTTTGCTCCAGTCCCTCCAAATTTTCCACAGTGTCATCACATGAGACGGAATCATTTCCACTTGATTAGTGGGGAAAAAATAGAGAAATTTTATTTTGTGGAGGTGGCCCTGGAAAATCAACATGCGTTCGTATGGCTCAGAAATTATATATTGTCATGTTCGCTCTGTGTCAGACGAATTGTTACTACAATATGGAGACAGTAAGCTGAAAGAAATGCACAAATTATTTCGTCTCCCTAAAGAAAGAGCACATTCCGAGTAGGAAATGCTCAGAAACATAGCAAAAAATTTACAAAAATGTATGTAAAAATTTTTAAACCAGAAATATATTTGAAATCGCTGTTAGAGAAGATGACTTCTCCAAAATAAACT
Organism: Pholcus phalangioides; assembly: GCF_987345545.1. NCBI lineage: Eukaryota > Metazoa > Arthropoda > Arachnida > Araneae > Pholcidae > Pholcus > Pholcus phalangioides. The sequence continues at coordinate 21,286,068 of NW_028301628.1, forward strand.
AAGACTGAGACGATGAGAATGATATTGCAAAAATTGTACTGACGATTCCTCCAAGTAATGACGTGTTAGAGCAGTGTTTCCCAAAGTGGGCAATATCGCCCCCTGGTGGGCGATGGAAAGGTCCAGGGGGCGATAGAAGCTACGGGTATAACATAGGATCCTATGGGTTCGCTTGAGTTGGGGGGCGATGAGAGAAAAACATTTCTGAAGAAGGGGGCGATGGAACAAAAAGTTTGGGAAACTCAGAACAAAGTAAAAGATCAGCGATAGTTCAAGCTCAATGGAAAAAGATACAGTAGAAAACAGGGTTTTCATAACAAATACTAAATTATCATTAGAGGACTTGAATCCTGAAGAAAGCGTTCGCTTGTAGTACTACTACTACTTAACCGTAAATGCACCTCATATACACATTCCTCTGCGAAATTTCTAATAGAATTGGTACATGTCGGAATGTGTCTGTACGTGTTGTGAACCTAACGTAATGTTGTAATGCTCGTTACGTGTAGTGTGTGCTGCCAACTGCTATAATTTTTTTCTAAGTATGAGTGAAGTGTAATGATTGAATAACTGTAACGTTGTGTGTAGGCCTGTTGCTGTCTGTGGCGAGACTTTCTGACTATTGCGTATCGAAGTTGGGAACCACAGAAAACCAACTTCAGCCGACCATCACTGTGGCAGCGGTGGGGTTGTAGCAGGATTCCATTCGAAGCAGGCGTATGTGAACCTTAAAGATATCATTGTGCAGTGCATTTCAGTTAATGTAATTGAATTCATATGTTACGGTAAATGTGATAAATCGCGGTAGTTACGGTAAATGTAATAAAATATTATACACAACAACCGGTTATTATGCATACTAACCAATCGTTTTGGTAAGTGATGAATTTATCATTTTTACATGAAAATATGCAGAATACTCAAGCCTTGTCGGCAAATTTCATAAATACGAAAAAAAATATATATAACTTTTGCAGGGAATTATTTACGATAACCAAGCGTCGTTGGTGAATTTAATAAATATGAAAAAAATGTTCAAATGAGTCTAGTATGTGGGATGAATATAGTCGGACCTCGGTATAATGATAACAAATATTACGGTCGTACCCCGGTATAATGATGCATGAATGTATTATCATGTATAGTTACATGGTACGATTTACCATGTTTACCAACATCACGACGTTTGGGTATGATGCATAATCTCCTGTGAAAGTGATTAATTTGGAGAAAAATTTATCAAATTTACCAACAACCCTTGAGTACTATTCATTATCACCGGTAAAAGTAATAAATTTAGTGAAGTTAATCAAACTTACCAAAATGCTTAACACCGCGGATTTATCACATTTACCGTAACATATATACAGTACTTGATACCAAGATGATAAAAGATGATGATACCAAGATGATAAAAGATAAAAAAATAGATGAGTGAAACTATTTTCATTTACACTTTGTTGGATGTGTTTAATATGAAAGTAATACCTGTGTGGGGTTCAGTTTTAACGTTGAAATTATTATTATTATTATTTGCTCGCGTGCGTGAGTGGCCACTGGATTTAGCGGGTCCAGTCGTCACTGGCCAGTAGGGAAATTTCCTAATTTTTACCCCTATCAAATACTATTCAGAAAATTACAAAATTTTAGAATCGTCTCAATGGAGACGTAAGGTACAAGCACCGAACACTCTTGGGTACATAAGTGAATGAACATCACTGTGCTCGTGAGCAATAGGTTGAAGACTATTGCTTTAGGACTTCAGGAAACTGTAGGCCAGGGGTCTTCAAACTTTTTTTTTTGCAATAGCGGCTCCAAAACGAATATTCGTCGCAAATTTTTCTCTCAACTTGATAATCCACACTAAAACTAACAACACAAAGTTTCCAACGCGAAACAAAATGGCGCATCCTGTACTAGTGATATATAAAAAATAAACGTACGGGTTCTTTTTTAGTACAATATAAATCAAGTAACCACAAGGTGTAATAACAGATCCGAGACATGGAAAAAAAAAAGAGAGAAGCAGTATAATACGCTTAAAATGTATCCACGTGATCAGTGGTGGAGTCAGTTTCTCACATACAGTATATGCATAAGATGGGACGGACACGATTCCTCGATTAATCACCGAGGTGAGGGGCAATCACTGAGGGTCATCACGTTTAACACGCCACGATCATGAAAGGGAGGCACATAAATAATAATAGCTTTAAATAAGTAGAAGAAAAAAAGAAAACCCTCTCTCTCTGTGTCTCATAATACAAGTTCGAGCATGATTCGCATCCGCACTCCCAAATCATTCTTATCTTCACAGCATCAAATCAGCCGTCGAATCTTATTCAGGGTGTAAAAAGGATTGTGAGAACCTTTTTCTCTTGAAGGGTTTCCACAGACATTGCTAATATTAAAAAAAAGGGAGGGGAAGAGCAATGAAAACACTTCCAGACATTTTCGTGGTATTTGTGGAGTACAAGTGCAATTCAAATCATCAGATACATATTTGCTTTGTCTGGGACTCTATCACCTGTTCGTCCTCAACGAGAATCCTCTTTTTGTTTAGTCTTGCGGACCTCTGGACATTTTCATGGTATTTGTCCAAATCAAGTGTTACACATGACACACTAGATATAGCTTCATACGTCCTTAATAAAAATTCCCGTCTTTGTTTAGACATGTGGTTCTCTAGACATTTTCGGGTATTTGTAGAAATCAAGTGCAACTCAATCACTAGATACATATTGGTTTGTCTGGGGCTGTACCACCTGCTCGTCCTCAACGAGGATTCGTCTTTGTTTATTCTTGTGGACCTCGAGACATTTTCATGGTGTTTGCGGAAATCAAGTGCAACTCAAATCACCTGATATTGCTTTGTCTGTAACAAGTCCTGCTAAGAAGATTAAATTTAATTTCATGAATGGAGTTAAATGAAGGAAGACAAAAAGTGGACGTATGCGGAAATATTCAGCCTGGTCAATTCCCGAGTCCGTATTTCAAATTTCACGCATCGCGGAATTTGAAAAACTATAGAGAAAATTATCAATGCGTTTCATAAGAATGGATCAAACTTAGAAAAAAATCATATGCCTGTAAGACAGGATATTAATGAAGTCATTCTGAAGATGTTTTATTCATGGGGAAATGCTTAATTTATTTTGCGTCACTTATTCGTCGTAATTAGGGTGATCATATGCCCAAATACGGGACATTTAGGATTATATGCATAATTAATAAATTATGTTTTTATGAGTATAAATATTCATCTTGAAGAAATGCTAATTTTTTTGTTTGTGTAATACATTTCAATTAGCGATAATAGTCAATTTCACCGATGATCGGCAACGTTTTTAGCGAAAATTAGTGACGTCCAATATTTACGTTCCCGATATACCGTTTTCTTCCTCTAAAATATGGTCAGCTTGTGCGGATTATACACTGCAGCGAACCATTGCATTTTATTTTCAGAGTAGAGAAATTTTCATCTGCGTAAGACGCAGGAAATTACGATAATTAAATTCCCAAAAAATGCCTATACATATATAACGCAATACATTCAACCGATCTCACGGCACCCCTAAAATGCTAGTCAAACCAGAAAGGCCTAAACGCTAGCTATTTGGAAATTACCGTGTTGAGGATAAGTAGTGGTTTGTGAACTTAACTTTCTAAAAAAGAACTGTATGAAACCATATATGCCAGACGTATATGACGGATATTTTTTCACAACTCCTTTGAAAAAAAATAAGGAAATTTAAATTATTTTACGCTCAACACCCAACAACGGGATGCGTCTTCGATTCTTCCTTCGACAAAAAAATTCCACAATTTTTCCTAGAGAACATTTCTCACACAAACGTCGAAACATTACAATACCGTCTTCAGAGAATAATGATCTTTCGACATTTTCTATTACCAATAATAGAAAATTTTTGCTCTCTCTCTCAAAAAAAGGAAGAAAAAAAAATGGCCTCTCTCTCGTCCCAAGCTAAAAAAAAAAAAAAAATTATAATACAAAAGAATTTATTTAGTTTTCCGACCGAAAACACAATTTCTGATACAAGGAAAATAAAAATCGTACGATTTTTTCTCCCCCCCGTGAAACGGAAGGATACAAAAGTATAGGAAAGAGAGAGAAAATTCAATTTTTTTAGCCTCGATTTTCTCAAGAAAGGAATGGAGGGGCTTATGGCTTATCAAAGATAAAAATTCGATATCAGATCAATCAGCTCTTGAAAGAAAAAAAAAATAATAATAGAAAAGATTGCGGACGTCAGTATTTGATATTTTCTCGGCCATAAATCTATTTTTTTTTTTACGGAAGTGGAAGCCGCTTCTATTCTCCAAATACATATTCCATTTTATTTTTAAGTCATGTCAGATGTACCAAAAAGAAAAAAGTTATTCATTTTTTCCCAAGATTGAAATCGTTGTTTTTGGTATTTCACCATCTGTATGGTACTACGTAGTAATTGTTGATGCGCAGTGAATGCTTCCCAATTATACGGCTTTCAAGTTAGGTAGGAATTCATTTCTATAAATTTTTAAAGTTGAAATATTTCATTTATACTTAGCGCTACTTCAACCAAGTTTTGATTAGAGCTGGTTTTGACTGCCCTGGCCAATATCAGTTTCGACCAGTTTATAACTCAAACTTCATCGATTTTTCCCCCCATTAATACATAAAAAGTAGTTACATGAAACTTTATATCTCCAAACCAAGCACACCTGTCTGTCGCCTACAGATTCTTATCTTCATGAGCGATATTCAAATAAAGCGATCTTCGGAATGAAAGTTCTACGCTCTACCTATACAGCAACAAAAGCGAATAGTTACGTGCGCCTCTGCCTTAGGTCGGGATATTACACAATAAAGCTTTGATGAAAGATCTTTTACAAAACTTGAAAAATGCAACCAACATTGGTTACATTCGCTTTAATGAAATCGATAAGTTTATTGGTCACATTTTTCAAATTTTATAAAAGAACTGCCATAAAAATTCTATAGTGTAAAAGAAAATCCCAGCCTTAACCTTTAAACGGTGAATGTTCCCGATTGGAAACATCGTTTTTATTAACCTATTACCGGCCGAATTATGTTTCAAACTGATTTTTATAGTTTTTACTTTCATATTTTACATATTTTACTTTCATATGATCCTATAATTAAGAGATATTAACCATAAAATTAATGGGAAAAAAAATTTTTGGACTTGCCCATGTCCATAAAAACATTAAAATTAAAAACAAAAACAAATTAAATCTTATTCTTCCATCAAAATAGGCGATTTCACACGTTCAAGGGAAAAAAATCAAGAGCTTTCATGTAAGAAAAAAAAATGTCTTTTAATTAATAAAACCGATGTTCCCAATTCAAAACATTGGCCGATAACCCTTTAATTGGGAAGCATTGTAATATCCAGAAGAAAATGTTTGGGTGGGGGAGGGGGGGGGGTTCAGTCAAATCCCAAAGAGACATCAAAGAAGTTCGAATTATCCAATTCATCAACACAGAATTAGGTCGGGATTACACTATAAAAGTTTGATAAAATCCCTTTTATAAAACTTGAAAATTCTAACGAATAAAGCTCATAGGTTTTATTCGAGCAAATGCAACCCATAATCTTATTGGTTGAATTTTTTCAAATTTTATAAAGGAATTTTTACAAAACTTTTATAGTGTAATACCGGCCTAACTATACTTTCACAAAAAATCAAATAGGAGTTGTAGTGTCACTTACTGTGCCTCTTTCCTCATTGTTGTGATTAGTGTTTGTAAAAAACGTAAAACGATCACGACTCCAAGTGTTTCATTTGGGCCAATCAAGTATTACGTAAGCAGATTTTTAGCCATTTTTGACCCTCTCCCCCCCCCCCTTGTCAGCAAAAGTCAGCAAAACACTGACCCCTCTCCCCACCCCCCTTGTCAGCAAAATTTCGTCAGCACCTTAGAATATTTCATATCTTTAAAAAGAGTGGTTGATGACGTAAGCAACCTTCAAACCCCCTTCCCCCCTTGTCACCAAAACTCAGCAAATCCGAAACCCCCTCCCCCCCTCGATGCTGACGTAATACTTGAATGACCCCTTTGCAAATTTGTAATTTTCAATTTATTTTCCCTTTGGATGCTCGTAAACATTGCGTAAAATCTTCAAGCGGGAATGAGAAAGATGCGATTTTCGAGTTGAAAAGTGCCCAAATAACGTGTGGACCTCATTTATGTCATTCATATTGCAAGTCCTGTGCCCAAAAACCCAATTAGAAAGTTGTTGTCCTGTCTCTCCTGAGGCCAACAAAATACAAAGATTCCACGTTTCTATGTGTAATATTCAAGGAGATATTTTTCAATTTAAAAAAAAAACTGAGAAAAGGGGGGGGGGAAGCATAAAATTAAAGTAAAAAGCGTTTTCCGTTAGTCCCCCCCCCCCCACAGTTTTCTTCATTTTTTTTAATTCAAATATCTCAGTGAATATTGCGCTTAGAAACGTGGAATTATCTTTGTTGGCCATAGGAAAAATTGGGCAACAACTTTCTAATTTGGTTGTTAAGCATAGGGAGTCCATATAAAAAGTCAATTTTTTATTTTAATAACTGTACAACCCCTTGCAATAAGAATGGCGTATCTGAGGTTCTCCCCCCCCCCCCCCCCCAGTTATATGGTTTATTTTTCTGATTCTCTAGCCCAACGATTTGCTAGTAAATTGCGGTGCCAGCTGTTAGAGAGAGAGCTCTGTGCACCCTGTATATTTTATCTTAATTTTTTCTTCTATATATTTACTCCAACAAAAAAAAATCTATGTAGAAGTTCCAATGTAGAGAACCTCTGTCAATGACCCTGGCCTCAGGGCGAGGACCAGACCTAGACAGTTGTGGAAGATGCCACCGGGCTGGTCCGTAAAGCTATCGGTAGCCATACAACGAGATTTGATTTAAAACAATGTTTGAAGACATATTTGAAATATCCATAGTGGCAATGTAATCGGTATGATAATAATTATCACACGATGTGATCATTTGCGCTAATGATTCTCAATCTGGGGATAGTAGGGTGCCCTTGAGGTCCTGGGATATTCTAAGGGGGAGGGACAGTGAAAATGAAGCATATGGGGGATTTTTGTGACTGGTGGTTAAGGATGCCATCGAGAGATACAAAAGAAACATGGTATATTTACGAATAAATATTATTACCCGAATTTGTTGGCTGTTACTTTCAGCCCAGTTTAACCCCAGAACCAGGACTGCAACCCAAGGAAGGGCAGACGGGTCTGGTGCCCCGAGTGATAGATCAGGAAGTGCTCTGAGTTTACGGTTTTTCTGTTCAAAATATTCGGGGGGGGGGGTGGAATTGCAAGAGACATTGGCTCCGGCGACAGAATAAAGTTTTCTATCTAGTTACGATCCTGCCCAGAACATCACTTAATCCGGGGACTAATAATGTTGAGACGGCCTTGGATCGAAATCCTTCTAGATTCTAAACTCCTAAATCCCAGGGGTCCAAAGATCAACCTCATTTATATAAACTCTTTGTTCACTATAAATTTCTCAAAAATTTTTAATATGAAGAAAGGATTCAGCCGCTGGATGAGGAGAAAAAAGGACGTTTTCGACGATGAAATCACCCAGAAACTCTTTTTGTTGATTATAGTTGGCCCCCCCATCAAAAATAAAAACCGAAACAGCTTTTTAGAGGTATGGTATACATACTGGGCCCGCGGGTCAAATGTGGCCCTCGGAGTCATCCGATATGGCCTGTGACCTCAAACCTAATTTTTCAGAAAATTAACTCTGTGGCACGTTACCAAATCACTTAGGTGATACGTGGTGCAGTGACGTCGAGGGTGCTGCGGGTGATTGCACAGTATTTTGTAGCACGAGCCCGAGCACCCCCAGAGTTGATTTAGAAAACAAAATTTACCGCAACAATCTAAAGTCAAGCACCCACAGGTCTGAAACACTTCCGACGTCCCTGCTCAGGTGGCCCGCAGCACACAATTCCAGAACACTTAAGTAGCCCCGCGGCATATTTCCAGATCACTTAAGTGGCTCGCGACACATTTTCAGATCAATGAAGCCGCTCGCGACACATTTTCAGTTGAATGAAGTGACTCACGGTGCAGTTTCGTCATTTAATTGACCCGCCGCACGTTCCCAAATAATTTATATAAGTGGCCCGCCGCATGTTCCCAGATAACTTAAGTAACCCGAAACAAGTTGTCATACTTATGAAGTGGCCCGCACTTTCCATAAAGTTGAGGTAAGGGATGGCTTCATTTTAACCCCTTCTTCACTTATTTTTATCCCATAAGAAATCTCAGAATAACTTCACCTCGATTTCTTCTCCCCAATGTTTTCAAACAAATTAAGTTATTAAGAAAAAAAAAAATCCAACTTCTTAAAAATGGATGAAATCTTCTCACACAGATCGCGGCACAAAATTCTCACCAACACATCCCAAATTTTTTCTTAAATTACATTTTTCGCGTCCCTCCCATTCGTTTTTAAAGCCGGTGGTATATTATATTTTCCCGTAATGTATAAATTCCAACTGCGCCACCAAAAAAAAAATATAATAATAATAATAATAAATAAATAAATGTGGCATTTCTCCTAATATCCAAACTGAGAAGAAAAAGAAGAAGAAAAAATAATACTAAAATAAAAAGAGTATAATAATATAAAAAAAAGGAGGGACCCACAAGATTTAGTGTCCAACTCATAAAAAGCCACCACCTTCCAAGACATTTTTGAGGCCCTTCCTCGAGCCTCCTTCAAGAAACAAATCACTGTATTGTACTGTTCTTTATATGAGTGTGTGTATATGGATATATATATAATAAGAGAAACTGTATCCCATACCAAGAGAGTAAAGTACTGTGCCTTCCCCCCTCGATATTTCCAAAAAAAAAGGGCCCTCATAAAAATGCCTTTGGGCTAACGACCCATTCTATGGCATAGAAAAATAAAAAAAGAAGGTGGGGAGAGGGCATTTTCTTGAAGAAGGTATCTTTGAAAACGTTTATGTTCTCTTGGCTTCGGGGCTTTGTCATAAATATGGAGACACGAGGAGAATAGGGGATGATGGGAAGGAGTTTGGATTTATTTTTTAATAAAATGTCCGCCTTTTCCAGTTACGGGAACGAAAACAACAGCTGGCTGAATTTTTTTTTTTTTTTTCCTTTCAATTTTGGAGTTCGGACATGTATTGGTCTTTGTCATAAGGTCCGATACTTATTTCGCTTGTTTTCCCAGTTTTCGCCCTTTTTTCGATGATCCCTAAAGTATATAAATCCCTATCTCTCTCTCTCTCTCTCCCCGGGGTTGTAGTAAATCCTTTCCTATTGTCATATGAGTGATATGAGAACCATGCCATATGATGATCATGGCTGATTTAAGAAGGGCAAAATACTTGATTGGATATCGAGATTGTGCGATGACGTCTCTCCACATTCTCTGATCTCGATATAAATAAGCAACTTTTTTTTTTAGTTAGGAATTGATTTTAAGGGGGGTCTCGTGGCTTCTACTCCTAGGAGAAACTGAGTAAAGTAAATATTGTTTTTTACGTATAGCAGAAACTCCATAATCCAGACACGTTTGCCGGACTATGTATTTTTTTCCACCCCAAAATCAGTATCATCTATTTCTGAAGTGAAACTTCTTTAGTCACTGTGGAGTGAATTCGTTATATGGGAAATCAGCGTCACGAAAAAATGAAACGCTTCCATCACTCCATCTACAACACACGTTTCTGATGGCGCGCGCGAATCATTTTAACCCTCTATGGGTTACCCCCATAAAAACGTATTGAATTTTTCTTTTCTTTTTTTTTACAAAAACGGACGTAAAACGATGCTATTAGCGTATTTATAGTTGAAAAATACTAACATCAACATAGCAATTTAGTTGATTAAAGTGGATTTTATTTTAATCAGATAACATGTTAATCAAGGATATAATATAGAGTTTGCCTTGATTTTAATGTTATCTATAAACAGATCAAATCTGTACAGGGTGATACAGGATGTCTTGCACGTCGTAATTCGGCCTTTATCTCATCAACCGTTCGTCGTAGAGGTATTGTTCTAGTTTGAAAAATGCTCAAAATATATTCAGAAATCGATCTGTACCAGTTTCGAGAGTGAAAATATATCTCAAATTTTTTTCGTTCGTCTGCAATTCATGGGCGAAGATACGGGGGGGGGGGGGGGCATCAAAGGTGAAGTCTGCTGATCTAATGCATATATGTATACAGCAATAATGACCGTGCTCCCCCCCCCCAGACTTCCAAGTCTATCTCCGCCCATGCTACAATTAGAATGATGTTGCTGCCCTGTGTCCCCTGAGGGCAAATAAAAAATCCACGCTTCTAGTGAAATATTCGCCGAGATATTTGAATTCAAAATCGAGAAAAAGTTGGGAAGGAACAGCATAAGTGAGGGGGAAAGAACATTGCATTTAGAAAATAATTTTTTTTGTTGGCCTCAAGAGGGACGGGGCAACAACTGTGTGATTGGAAGCTAGAGGGCAAGGGGACCTTTTATATTACGACCGTGTGCCATAAAATAAAAAAATTTAATTTTTTCATGTCAATAACGATACAACCACTTGCAACACGAACGAAATATTTGAGTACTTCGCGTAACTTGGATACTTTTCTCATTGGAAGTATGCTTATAGGATCAGCAGTTCACCAGTAAAGTACTATACGCTCTGCTCATTTGATCGTTTTTGTCGCACCCCGGTCATTTTTGGCACACGAGAGCTAATTAGAGCGGGACCTACAATTTATTGCTGATTTTGAACTGCAGCGTTCGAAAATTTTGCCTCTTTTTTTTATACACTCACCGAAAGGTTGGTTCGCTAACCCCTCAATGTGGGACTCCATGGGGTAACAATCTTTTCCTGTGGGCACATGTCGCCGTTTCTGTTGTACCCCGATGTCAACTTTACCGCGCAACCAACTCCGGTCATATAATATCGCCATACGGCAATTTCCAACCACTGGAGTTGGATAGGAAATAAAGGTTCCATCCATCGGTGGTCGCCCCAGTCTCGGTAGGTAAAGAACTTGCTCCTGACGTTCGATGTAAGGATTCGAACCCACGAACATCGATAGTAACCTTGACAATGGAAGACGAGCATCTTACCACTGCCCTAGTGTCAGGAAAGTGTCTGACAAAAATGAACGGGGTATCGAACTCGCAACACCTCTAAACATCCCTTGCTACTTTAGGCGAGTATCTCATCGACCTGGATTACCGCGCCCCCATACGTCCTGTTACCTATACCGTGTAATACACTGCCCATAAAAAAAATTGGATGGTAGATATATCTAAACTAGATCAAACATACAGCAACCCGATAAGAGCAATAAAGCCAATTAACTATGATAAGTTCAACTACACTTTTAGTATAACTAGGTAATACACTGCCCATACAAAAAGATTATGGTTATCTTATTTCTAAGAATAGCTTTTCGTTTCCATCTAATATGTAAACGATAAACCTAACATGTTTATCGTATTTCTTTTTTAGACGTGTCAATTGTGTTTAGAATTCACGACCCCCGGAGATAAGCCATTATATTTATTCACAACCCTATTAAAAAAATACTCCCTGCGACACCACAGCCTGCAATAGCCCCTTACTGAAAGATACTACTAAACCAGACATGCACCTCGACCATATTTCACTGCGGAACTTCTAACGAATTAGTACATGTTGGAATGTACGTGTTGTGAACCTAGCATGACGCTTGTTTCTGTGTAATGCTTGTTATGTGTAGTGCTGCCATCTGCCATCCATTTTCCTAACTATGTGTGAAGTGTAATGATTGAATAATATACCGTTGTGTAGGCCTGTTGCTCTCTGCGGCGAGACTTTTTAACGGGGAGATCGGCTCGCATTTGACCAACTTCAGCCGACCACCACTGTGGCGACAGTGGGGTTCGACTACTAAAAGATACTGGTGTCGCCTTCTCGAAACAGCTGGTATAATAACTCGTGGTCCATCCCATCTATACCGTTAAAAATTTTAAACACTTCGATCATATCCCCCGACACATGCGTTTTCCCAATGTGAACATATTCACGAATCCCAGTCTTTCTTGATTGCTCAAGCCTCGTGTGCCAACAAGAGCACGTGTAGCTCTTCTCTGCACCTTCCCAAGTCTATGTCTCTCTGTAGGTATGGCCTCCAAAACCTACGGCGTACTCCAATCCATGATGAATAGGTCCCGGAAAAGAAAAAGAATGACTTTAGGAGAACGCGAAGACAACTTTTGAAAATGAAAACCGTGCATTCTATTTGCTTTTTTTGACCACCGCTGAACAATGTTCAGAAAACCTAAGCTGTTGGTCAATAAGAATTCCCAAATCGGTAACCGTAGTCACATCCGTGAGAGTAATATCATTCACCTCGTAAGTGTTGTAAATCATTGCAAATACATAATGAGAATATATTATACACATATTTTGTAACTACATTACATGTTTAATTATAATTCGTGACTATCGTATTCCCTACTTGCGTTCTAAATTTCACTTGAAAGTTTCACTTTTATCGAGGGAGGATTCTTTTTTGTTAACTCATTTTCGTTGTCTTTTTAACGGCCTTGCTTTTAACTTGCTTTCTTGTTCTAGCGAAATTTTGTTGACAATAATTTGATATCCAATGCCGTTTATCAGTGATGATTTAAAAAAACCAAAACCTATTATAATATTTCTGAAATTTCACGTGTGTGTGTCTCTCTTCCCTGCTATACGTAAGATTACTAGAGAAATGGAGCAGGTAAAATTGATTTTATGGCATGAAATAGATATAGATAAGTACTGCTCGATGACGATTTTATAGTCACTTGAGCAATTGATCAATCGAAAATTTAAAAAAAAAATTTACTTCAAACTTTTTTTTTACTTTGATTTTTTTTTGCATTTTTTTTTTAATTTTAAATTTCATAAAATTACTCCAGATTTCCGCTGTTCACGTGGTTGGACGTGAACAGCGGTCGTTTATTTGACCAGCAGATTTTGTTTAAACATTCGTACCAAATTGCTAATTTTCTTTTCTGTAGTTAGTTTTTAAATCTTACGGTCAAGATTCAAAAACGCTAATCTCAGAAAATTGCGTTGAAAGTTTATTTCTTGCATATATTTGCACTTCTATATATTTCTTTTAATTTCAGGGGGTGGGGGGGGGGGGGGGACTGACCGGTTAACTGCATTTGTTCTTTTTGCAATCTTCAAAAAATACAAAAAAAATGATTTTTTTATAAATTTCATTAAAACTCTATTTTTATTTAGAATCAAAAACTATGGCGATCGCAGTTCGTTTTTTTTCTTCTGAAAATTTAAGAAAAACGTGAAACAAAATTATAATAAATATTGCATCACGTTTTATAGGGGCCGTTCAAGTATTACGTCATCATCGATGGGGGGGGGGGGTGTTCCGATTTGCTGACATTTGATGACAAGGGGAGAGAGGGGGGGGTTTGTATAATGCTTACGTCATCAACCACCCTTTATGAAAATATGATTTAGGATTCAGAGGGGGCAGAGCTGATGTTCACATTTTATTATTTCTGACTACCGTGTTTTCTTTAGTATAAAACCCACGGATTATGAAATAATTATGAATAATTATAATGTCTGTGATCTTCCACGTTTTCTTAGACATAGGAATCAAAATGAATACCGTCATTTAAAAAAATATTAATTTGTAAAAAACAATTTTTTAATATTCATAGATGGCGCAGAAAAAATTATGTAATTAGAAAAAAAACCGACATTTTTTTCACAAAACTTGACCAAAGACTCATTTCGTTCTTTAGGATGTCATTACCGATGAATAAAATTTTCACGTGAATTATGCATCACTGTGTGCAGACTTGATCTCTTCTCTCCAAGTAGTGAAATTCGTATCAGCGGATTATACGCTGGAAATTAAGTAAAGCTGGTCCGATTAATCGGGCCGGTTAATCGATCAAATGTTAATCACAGTTAAAGATTTTAGTTGAGTTAATCAACTCGATCAATCTGATTAAAATTTTTATTAAAAGTTCATTAATTTAATTAATGATTTTAGTTTTGAATCGGGTTCGATAGAAGTTTCGGAACTCAAGATCAAAACTGTTTTCGTGTTCGGAAAACATCAGACCCCACCCCCCCTTCTCCTCCAGTACCATTTGGGAGCAATTATAATAATAGTAACGTTATGAAGATCGATAATAGTTTCGAAATCAGTGACTAACCCAAAATGACTGAATTTTCTAAAAAACCAACAAGTTATTTTAATTAAACCAATTAACTTGGTTTAATTAAAATAACTGGTAATTATAATTTTGGGAACAGCATGTGTCATGTGAAAAAAAAAAAGATTAAGAAAAATTATTTTTAAAATTCTGTTCAAGGTCATGGAAAAAATTTCCGGGTCGAAAACATAAAATTTCCAAAAATTTCATTTTTTAAAAGTAAAAAAATTTAAATTTCCTTGTTAATAAATTTAAAAAAATACTTAGACCTTTTTAACTTCCAAAAATGTTATTTTCACAAAACAACCTGTATTGAAATTAATTGCAAATTTAAAAAAAAAATAGCAAAAGCAACGTCAGTTAAAAATAGGTTAAATCATACTAACAGAAATTTGAAAAATAAATTTCATCATGAAAATTCAGACTATTGTCAGTTTGGTGTAAAATACTTGAATTATTTTAAAAATGATTTACTATATATAATATTTTTAATGTTTTTCTTTCTTTTCACGTGGAAGCACAAAAATCCTAACTTTTTAATTTTGAAAAAATGGAATGATCTTATCATCTTAAGCGGTTTTTTTTTATAGAAAAGTGAAGGGGGATATTCCTGAATTTGCGATGACGTCATCTTTTCTGAATTGAAGTGAAACCGGATACGGTGGGTATCCACTTCCGCTGTGCTTAGCATGCAGTGTAATAAGAGAGTGCCGACTCCCTCTCGGTCTTCTTTTTGAATTCAAAAGAGCTTTAGATAAGGGGGGGAGGGCTGCTCCCTGGTTCGATTGCAATGATATAGCACGATGCCCCTCTTTGCATTTTTTTTTTCTTCCGCATACAATGTAACAGCCACTCATCTAATTCAGAACATTTAAAAGATGAATTTAGAAGAGGAGAAAGTTTCAAAATTCCTCAAAAAGAAACAGATAAGTAAGTATCTATTATTCACCATTTTTTGACAATACATTTGACTAGAACTTTTCTCCTGAATCTAACCTATACGGGAGAATGTTTATTGTTGTTTGAGGAATTTTTGCATGGTAAAATCTACATTATTTAAAGCAGTGGTTAACCCATAGACAAAAGATATATTATTATTCTGTGGGTTAACCCGAGGTCATATGCACTCCCCCCACTCCCACCTGCGGTCCTGGGATATTACAAAGGGGCCACGGGTGGACCCTTTTGCGCCAAGAGGCCAGGTACCCCTTTGCCTATAAGATAAACGCCACATATCCCCTTTACAGAATAACATTCTACGCATACAAAGATAAAAACAATTGTTTGTTTTCTCATCCAAGCTCACGGTCCCACGGTCCCCCTAAAATCACACCAAGGACCCCCTCCCCCAAAGGGTCTGTGAACCCCTGGCTAAGAACCACTGCTCTAAATGGAAGTACCTCGAAGTTTCAGAAGAATGAACCCAAAGTCAGGGGGTACAATTTTGGATACGAATAAGTTAAATATTAATTAATTCAGAAAAAAAGGAAAAAATCCAGTCTTTTGGGGAAAAACTTTTAATCGAACTGCAGTTATTCTTACCTGTTATTTAAAATTTATTATTAAAACTATCAAATTATTATTATTATTATTATTATGAAAATTCTTCCTTTCATGTTGTAATTTCGAGAATTTTCGAAATTTTCAGGGGCCTTTTCCCTTTTGATACGAAAATTGTACTGTATGTACTTTTGTATTCTCAGAAATCAGCTTATATTGGTAGAGCTTTTCAAAATTATCCTCCTCATCGTCCCATCGGAAAAAAACATTTCCCAATTGTCAGCCTTGGTACTCCTGCCCATAGGATCTCATGTTGAGTATGTGTAATTTCTACTGCCCCTTTGTAGAATCCATGTCACACACAATTCGGGAAACACTGGAAGGAAATTCTTCTCTCTCTTATCAAGTGGAGAGCGACATTCATGTCATATATATAGCCATCTGGTGGCTCGTCGTCCATGAGCTATTAGCTGATCGGTTTCACCGTCCATTGCACGGTTCCGTTCGGCATATGTACGCTCTAGCGAAGGAAAATCTCTATCTCCTCTGTAGCTTAGTGGTCAGAGCACTCGTCCGGCAATCGAGGGACCCGGGTTCGACTCCCGGTAGAGGCAGAGATGAGTTTTTTCCTTCCTTAAAAAATTAACATCTAAAATAATAAATATCTTCACAACATCCAGTCAACTGTATATCTTGTATTATACAATCGTTTGTTCAGCTCAACAACAACCCGCCTCACTCATGAATACTTAAAGTCACCTAGGCATTTTTTTACAGAAAATCACTTAAGCCGAGTGACTTACTTCACAGTAATTTCCGTTAGATAAGCAGCATTCAGAAAAATGACCGGAGAAAAAGAAATTTGTTTTCGTAGAAACGCAGCAGCTTTTTCCGCCCCACGTCTTCGTATAAGCCGCACGCAATTTTCATTCAAAAAAAGTAAAAAACGAAAATTTTGGTTGTGAACTCAGTTTTACACGTTTAACTTATCCTACGTGCTGCAGTTTCTCTCAAATTTTGTCGCTCGCAACTTCCTCGCCCAATTCATGTTTCATTTGCGGCTTCCCTGAGAAAGGTTGGTGACGGCCCTAGGAACTGCGACGCACACTTTTGAGAAATACAGCTATACTGTATTTTCTTCGACAATTTGAAATAACTGACTGAACATTAAAAATATCCTGGAATACTGTAGTTGATCATAAAATTCATTAGAATCCCTCAAAGTTGCTGGATGTAGGTCACGGCTTTACACCGGGAAATTACGGTACGTATTTTATAATTGTTGAATAAGTTTAACGATGACACAAAATATATATATATATATATATATATATATATATTTCCGATTTCTCTCATAAATTTTATTCCAACGTTGGAAGGGGTTTCAATAAGCTCCAGAAAATTCGGGGAGGGAAAAACCATATGCATTTACATACAGGGTGAATCAAATTGTGTATCCGTAGGAGTATAACCGTTGACTTTAGAAGTGCAGTTCCAGTTACATAAAAGTTTTCATTTGAAACCCCCCTCTTGAGCCAAGATTATGGCGTTATTTGGCAGGAAAAAACGTAACTTCCCTTTCAGAATAAACAAAACAGAAACAAAAATTATAATTCAACCTCCCCACCCTCTCCCCGAGAAAATCCCGTGAATGCCTATGCCAAATGATATGCGGTTTCTTTGAATGACTCTTTTTTTTTTTTTTTTGAGGATCGTACACATAAAAAAATAAGAACATCGACTTTTTATGAAGTCTCCTTGTGGTAAAAACCCAATTAGAAAGTTGTTGCCCTGTGTCTCCTGAGGCCAAAAAAAATCCACTTTTCTAAGTGCAATTCGCTGAGATATCTGGATTCAAAAACCGGAGAAAAGTTAAGAAAAAACAGCTGCTTTTTTTTTTTTCATTTTAATGTAATGCCATTAAACGATTCGAAAAATGTCGTTATATTCAAGGTCGTTGCGTTTTATCGACGTTATAAGCAATGCTCATTACCATTATTCTCTATGGAATTAGTCTGGACAGGCAATTATTAACGTTATAGCCGAGATGTCGTTACAACCAAGTTTGTTATAACCAAGTTTTACTCTAAGTCGTACTAAGCAGAAAAACGTTCTAAATGAGAACGCTATAAGCGGGATCGACTGTAAATATGAAATTTCCGAATTGGAAATTCTTTTTTGCGAAATTGCAGTATCTCTACTAGTAGTATTAAGACTATAAGTTATTGAAGGACCAGTAAAATGTTTGAAACAAATTGACGGACCACTTGTGTCCCGTATTATGGGACATTCCTGTAATTTTCGTTGTTCCGAATTTGTATATATATATATATATATATATTTCCTGTTTTTTCAATGATATTTACAGTATTTGCAATTGTAATATTTACTAAAGTCGTGAATACACAGTGTTTTCATAATATAAATTATTTTTGTGATAATTATGGCAAACATTATAGATACTCGTCTCACATATTTGTCAGAGGTTAACGTTTTATCCGTTTTATTTTAATTACGATTGGTGCTTGTGCCTACTTATGATAATGTTTTTGATGACAATTGGCGATGTCCCGTGTTTTACTGATTACTATTCAAGATCCCATTTGACCGAATTTCATTTTTCGCAATGAAATATGATCATCAAAGTATTTGAATATTTTTTCGTGCAATACATTTTTGTTTTCTGCGATGTAACAATCCTTTACTTCCATACCTTCAGCAATTTTAGCACTAATTAGCAAATTGCATTTAAAGCAATGAATTGCATGTTTTTGTTGTTGCAAAGTATAGCGACATCCCGTATTTAGTATCGCAATTTCCTGCATTCTTTTCGAATGCTTATTATTTATATGCTTAATTTTCGATTCTTATGGTGTTCTTACCTAAGTATGAAAGTATGATTTTACTTGAACTCATATGGATATTACTAATATCAGTTGTGAATAATTTTTATCAAGTCTGCATGTGGAACACCTCTGGTCCGCGGACCATAGGTTGAGAAACCCTGTTGTAGACTCAATATTACACTAAGACATAAATCAAGATCCATTACAGGCGTAAAAAATGATTTCGTGCTCCTTCCTGGAATAATAGAAGGAAATCATCACACACTGTGAAATGAATGGAGACAAAAAAAAAGTAGAAGAAGATGGTGATGATGATGTCAAAACATGCAACTTCTTGACCCACGTGCTTTATCAGGTTAAATGCTATAATCTAATCTCAGAACACGGAGACACATGAATGAATAAAGGTCCTGCATTTTCAAGACGTGCTGACGAAAAAGAAAATGTCTTTTCCTTTCTTTCTTTTTTTATGTTCTTTTATTTTCTATCCTTACAGGAACAAAACCCACGTTTTCTTACGAAAGACAGATAATAATAATAATAATAACACTATTAATAATAAAAAAAAAGATCAGAAAAGTCGATGAGTTATCTTTTTATTTTGGAATACATATTTCATAATAGCAAGCACTTGACATAAAAAAAAACCTGTTGTGTTATTTTCTAGTAAACGTCAGTCAGATTTGGCAATTTTTCAAAATTTCATTGAAATTTTCTTCCGGAAAATGGCAACGATTTTGTTATCATGAAACTATGGAAATTACCTTCAAATCTAGTAATGTCACACACACAGCCGGGGCCGGAACTAGAATTTTTGCCGCCCCCACAACTTAAAAATTCGATAATTTTATAACGGTGTTCTTTTTTTCCCTCCTAAAATTGCCGCCCGTAGCAGTTGCCCTCTCCTACCACCCTTTAGTTCCAGCCCTGCACATAACATTTTCCCCTTCTATTTTCTAGCCTTCAAATCCGGAAATTTTCCATTCACGGCTCTGGTCTATCGGCATCAGTAATGTTACTACAGAATGAGTAGTACCGAAAGTGTGCATGTATACCTAATAATCTGAGTAGAGAATGCAACTAGTGTTGTGCTTGAATTTTAGTTCTGCCATCTGTTTTCAAACTATGAGTGAAGTGCAAATGAATATGTGTGCCGTTGTGGGTCTGTTCTGTTCCACTCTATGGTGAGACTTTAACGGGGAGGTCGGCTCCCATTCATTCCCTTTCCACTATGAAGTAGGTGGACACATAGGCCCATCTTAACATCATTATGAGCCTCGGCCTCCACCAAACCTGAAATATTACATATCAATTTAAAATCTTTTTTGTTTTATTAAACACTAGCTATAATACCCGGCGTTTCCTGGGTTTTCTTCAATGAGGCTTTTTGGATCACGTGATATCTCCCTCTTTCTTTGAGGGACAGTAAAATCGCCCATTCTAACACTGATTTCTATGGGGATCATCCTTTGCTTTGCCCTCAAAGTGATGCTGATGATGTGATTCAAAAAGCTCTCATTACTGGGAGGATTGAAAAAAGTTGCAAACCATTATAAAGGCATAAACTATTATACATATACGTACAACGTTAAAGAAGTGACAAACCATTGTAAAGTCATATACACGTCTGTAACGCATTGCTAGGGAACCACGGTAACCAAAGTAAACGTTCCGAAAGTGATTGTTGAGGCCCGAAAACCATTGTTGCCCGAAAGTTTTTTGCCCATTCGGGGCTTTTTGCCCTGCTCTGACGAAAGGCTGGCATGTCTTTGTCACAACCGCCTTAAATCGAGCTCTTAAAAGAAACCAAAAAAACATTCAAAATTCCAGTGATACTATAGAAAAAAGAAATCAATGTTTTTTCAATACAAAAAGAGGTACGCGGGATGTAGGAGGCCCCGCAATTTATTTCTTGCATATTAGATTTTATTAAAATTAAACTTTTCTAAATTTTCAAACACAGTATATACGATTTCAGCACCTAATCAATGTCCAAGGTTAACCAGCTAAGAGAAGGGGTAATAATATGAACATAAGGAATTCCAAATGAAGTTTCTGGGAGCTAAGAGAGGGATTACGAAGCTATCTATAGGGCTATGACATCGGCCAGCGATGCCGTTTTATAATTTTTGTAAAACATTGCATGGAAATGCATAGGAAACTCGCGTACCACCCCCCCCCCTATAGATGGTAGAAAGCTTGCGTACCTTGTAGAAAATCACGCGTGGCTTTTCCTTGAAATGCGTAGGAGGCTTGAGTCTT
This sequence comes from Pholcus phalangioides, assembly GCF_987345545.1. NCBI lineage: Eukaryota > Metazoa > Arthropoda > Arachnida > Araneae > Pholcidae > Pholcus > Pholcus phalangioides. Next base: position 21,306,922 of record NW_028301628.1, read on the forward strand.
TATATAAATACTGGGTACCAAGGTATTAACGCAGGACGTGATAAATCGAAAAAATAGACCTACGGGGGGCTCCACCATAGAAAGGGCTCCGTGGGTCAAAAAAGGTTGAGAACCGCTGCCGTAGAGGAGAGGTGCATGTTCGGTTAAGTAAATAGTAGTGCAGTCGAATCCCGTTTTAACGAATACCATTATAGCGAAAATCTTGTTTTAACGAACACTTTTCTTATCCCCCAAATAAGTTTACATAGGAACAATGCTAGGTAACCTGGAATTTCTATATAACGAAGTGATTCCTCCGGTCTCTTGGCGTTCGTTATAACGGGATTCGACTGTAGTATATTTAACCCCTTAAAGCGACATTGATATCTCGTCGATCTCTCTGCTCTTACTGTACACAGATACAGTCGAATCCCGTTATAACGAACTCCAAGAAACCGGAGAAATCACTTTGTTAAAACGAAATTTCGTTATAAAGGAATTCCAGGTTACCTAGCATTGTTCCTATGTAAACTTATTTGGGGGGGAATTAAAAACGTGTTCGTTAAAACGAGATTTTCGCTATAACGGTATTCGTTAAAACGGGACTCGACTGTATTTTGTAAAGTGAATTGGTTAAGTTTCTCAATGGAGTACACCTATACCCCCTTAGTCTGTACCTTCTGAAAATTGGAAGAAAGCCTACTTGATTAAAAGTGCTGTAGTGATGGGTTGGTAAGATACGGAGCTAGAGATGTGAAGAGTTCAGGGTACATGGGTTCAAACCCAACCACCTCCAGAAAATTACATTTTTATCAGCCACCTCGTTGGGCATTTCGCCTGTTGTGGCGTTGTATTTGTATTGTAAATAGGGGGCCCGTGAGAAGTGGCTTGGGACCACACCGAAAATTTCAGTCCAAGGGTCCTACTGCAGGATGTGGGGCCCATAAGTTGTGTAAAACCCGTAACAAGAAAATTGGAAGGGAAAAAAAACCCAATAATAATAATTCAGCTACATAAATGTTTATTCCAAAAAAAGTAGTTACAGTAAATTGATACTTGCTAACGATATTCACATATCGATAACAGGTGCGTATAGGCTAATTAGTTAAAATATCGATAAATTTTTATTCATGATCAAATTAATTGGATTTTCTTACGTTTTATTATTTTCTTTTTACATCACACAAAAATGGGATTTTATCGGTAAAAATTATCGCTGGTTATCGATTAATCTATTAATCCAATTTCGTCAGCTACGGGGTTGGGACGGATATTTTTAATTAACTAATTAATCGAAATATTGATGGCAGCATTATTTTCTTATGCCCATTCTCTCATTAATGTGCATAACAAAGCTTCCCCCCCCCCCTCCCGCCTCCATTAAAGAGCTGATAGAGCTCTAGCTCAGGATCAACATATTTATGCATTTTTCTGTACGTTATGAATTTTCTTTGAAGCCACGTTTTTTCTTGAGGCCCGTTGACTGTAACTTCATATTTTAAAAGTCTTGTGACGTGAATAAATTAAGATCCCTTTACTGGTTTTGTGGTGGGGGGGGGGGCTATGTTAGATTAAGAGCCCTTCGGCCTACCCGGAAAAACATCGCTAATTCTGGCAAATGTTTCCCGACTGTTTTGCCTCTGGGTATTCGAAACTCTAATCCTAGTGTCAAAACACATGAAAAAATAAAATGCCACAAATATATAAAAATGGGAATCTCTGAGATGTCATTTTGAGGCCGTTAAAAACCAAGAAAGCCATTTATCATTGGATATAAAGTGTGTTTTTCGATAAGCATAATACTCGAGGACCTGCTTGGTATATCAAGGGTGGTACCAAGGTCCGGCTTTTCTCGCAACTGGCGTGGTTTTCTGAGAAATCGCAAGGAGAAGCTCGCGAGAAATATTAATGAATGCCAATGCAAATACTTTGGTTATAGTAATGAATGAAACACACGTCCCCCCCCCCTAAAGAAAAATGGTCCTAAATACAGTAGAGCAGATGGGGGGGGGGGAGGGTCAAATGGTCCTCTCAGTTTTTGGCCGTAGTCCGCTGACCATTTTGAGAAAACAGCTATTTAAGATAGATAAACGATTACATTACAAAAAAAAATAAGTTAAATCTCTCTCTCTCTCTCTCGAATTGAAATCTGCACAACTGTATTTATAACCTTGAGATATCTTATGGGCCGTCGCGTAACGAATAGAGCCAAAAACTTCTTGAGACCTATGATTTCATACATTTCGAAAGGCAAAATTCGGTATTCGAAAGTCACCAGTTATGATCAGTAACAGAATTTACAGAAACGCTGAAACATCTTAATCAAAGAAATAATTTTAGCATTATTGAAAGAATAATAATTTCCAAATCGATGGAAATAGATAATTCATGGAAAAAATACCTACAGAATTACTGAAAGAAATAGTTGCAAAACTACTAATTGAAATAATTTCAGATAGTAATTTTTTTTCAGAATTGTTGCAAATAAAATAATTCATGAAAAAATTAAAGAATATGGGAAAGAATTAATTCCATAAGAATTAATGTAAATTAAAAATTAATGAAAGAATTATTTCAGAATTATTGTCACAAATTTCGGAATTAATGAAAAAATAATTACAGAATTATATGGACAAATTTCAGAATTAACAAAAGAAATAATTGATGAAAAAAAAAATCAGAATCGGTGAAAGAAATTAGTGGAACCTCGATATAACGATACTCGGCGGACCAAGAAAAATATCGTTGTAGAGGGATTCACCGTTGTATCGAGTATCGTTTAGTGAGGTTTCACTGTATTTAAAAATATATAAAAATTCAAATTTAATGATAAATAATTTCATAGTGAATAAAAGTGTTCAATATAATTAGGGGAACCCTGTTTAATACCACTACTTCATAAAAAAATATTAATTGGGCCCCAACGTCTGAAAAGTTGATGATCCCTGCGGTGGGGGGCTCGATAATTCTGAGGTGAACGGGACCAAAACGTCGGACTACTGAAAACTCGAATTATCCGAAAAACACCAAAAAAAAAAAAAAAAAACTTTCGGGGGAAGGGGAACATCTCTTCATTTACAGTATAAGCCTACTCTGTATTTTATGGTAAATATATCGTATATAGCGTGTGGTAGAAAATTAAAAAAGCACAAGGTTTATCCTCAGGCTACCGGGCTAGTTCGTACGTATTCTTATCAAATGAAAATATTCTTATTTTTCTTTGGACCTAAATTATTCGTATTTGCTCTTACTTTTTTAGTTCTCCCACGGAATTAGGCCGATTCAAGGCCTAATTACCAGACGCGGAATCCCTAGAGGAAAATGATTGTGGGACGGACTCCTTCGAGTTACGAATAATTCTCCTTTCTTTGGAATTGGTTGCATTATTTGGAAAACTCAATATCATTTTCATAATTGAAACAGAGTGACCCGTTTTACTATTTAAAAAAAATACTTTTTTTCATTTATACTTGAAGGGCAGGGCCCAGTGTGGCTGCACCTGTCGAAAGCGAAGTTAATGCAGGAAGCAACAACAAGTTTTTCATCTCCCTCACACTTGCACCTATTCGCATTTAAATAGGGCTGGAAGTGAGTGGCGGGGGGGGGGGCTTTCTGATAATAATTAATAATAAGAGCTAAAGATTTCAAAAGATCAAGTTTTTTTTTAAGTTCTTCATGCTCGAATGTGGACATGCTCAAATATATATGGTTCTACAGAATATATGGACTCTAAAACTCACGAACAAACTTAAAACAATGTTAAAATAGGCAATTATGACAGGAATAGTCAAAAAAGGCGTTTTTTCAAAAAAAAAAAAAGTTCGAAAATAGTCAATTACTGCATTTCGAGAACTTCATGGCTCTTATCATGATCATCAAGAGCTCCGTGGAAAAGTCACATAACTATAAAGAGTTCCGCTGCCCCCAGGAATATTTCAAGGGATCCGCGAGGGTAAAAACATTGAGAAATGCTGCCATAATCGCTTCTGAGAAGGGACAGGAGTGTACTTGTGCAAATACATCAGATTTATACAATTTACTAATACCTGCTTTCTTTCCAAATACGTGCCTGCGAATCTCCTTAGCATTTTTGCGAACCGACAACCTCTGGCACAAAAAATTGGAATGCATCTAATATCATATAATATAAAAATATCAACATTAAAATACCCAAAACTTTTGACGTCAAAATAATTCGTCGACACGATGTTATCAGTGGACTGATATTATTATGTTTAGCTTGAATTCAGTGTGGAGACGGTCACAAATGAGATTAGTGCACGGTTCCGGACAGACAGACAGATAGACACACGCGCATAAACACCCACGTGGCTTTACCATTGTCCGAAACGAAAAAAAAAAAGACACACACTCCTATTTGTACGGTGTAGTTTGTTATCACTTCTTCAGCAAACTGTCATTCCAGCCACATTTTGTTTTGTTTGTCTGTTTCCTTGCAGAAAAACCCTTTCGTTCCAACACGTGACCAGCGGGGGGTTCCGAGGCGGAGCCCCAAACAGAATGATGGTTCTTTTCTTCCTTTTTATTTTTGACGTGTTGTGTCTAAATGACAACACCTGCTGAAGGAATATACACACGCACACGTAAAAAGTTTGAACTCGATACTTCTGAAAAAGAGCATGGCTAGACCCGGGCTTGGGCATTTCATGAACCGGTGAGAATTTTGCGGCCCTCGATGCGGACTCATATTTTTGAAGTTGCATTTCTTTTAAATGGATAGTGTTTTAAGATAGAAATTTTATTAACCAGTCAAAATCGAAATGAAATAACGTAGTCAATGATATTTAATCGCGTCTTACGCGGAAACCTTAATATTTTGTAGCCCCTATCTGCCCGAATCTGGTTTATTCCTATAGGTAAGGATATCACACGTGCAATAAAAAGCAAAAAATCTCTACTGCTGTTTTGAGGAAGCTTTGTTCAAGGCACGGCTCAAACCCATCTCACAGCCGCATCCTTCGCACCTGCCACCAACCATCAACATATGGTCAAGATAAAATTAAGGTGCCGTTTCGACTTTTTTGAATTATCAGCTGGTTGGATCACTTATGTTGCTATCTAAGTTTTGTTTTCACCAGTGAAGTAATTTCCCAAGTTTTTAAAATTAGCACATTCATGTTTCTGGCATGAGGGAGACGATATGTCGAATAGCTATAATGATAAAATGAAATACATACATTATCAATACGTATTTTTTCAATCCCGCTTCACAGTCGACCCAATGCGGCTTTTTTGGCTGTAATTCATTGGTGATGAATCACGTGCAATCATAAAAAGAACTTCAACCTTGTTTACAGGAATCTCCATCCAGTGCCCCGGCTTATACATATCACGGCCCAAGGGAAAAAAAAAAATTGTTGTCGCCGGCCGATCTGAAATATCCAGTATAATACGAAAAAGTCGCATATGTTTATATGACAAGCATTTTTAAAGGTAAAGCTGGGGATTTGTTAAACAGTTGAAGTTATACATACGTAGCCAATGAATTATTTTACGGCCTCTAATACGAGGCTTGATATACCGCTGAAAAATCTAAGAGTCAGACCAATTTTTATGAGTTCAAAAAACGTTTTACCAGAGAAAAACAGGTCTAAAATTATGTTTCCTTTGACTTTTCCAGGACATAGTGACTCTCTTTTGTGTTGCCAGATATGCTGAAATAATTCCTAACATTTTGTGCTATTATCACTCCAATTTAGTAACTACACAAAGAAAATTTTAAAGGGCACTACCAATTGTTTTGTCACCGTGGTGACCTGGCACCTGGGATTCGTCAAGCCCTGCGCAGCAGCATCTCTAAATATGGGCTTGGATACGACTACAAATATTTTGTACGAGCACAGTGCATATTCGTCAATATACTGCCAAGTTTAAAACTCACCTTAATGTGTCGAATGGCTACGAAAAGGTAAATTTCCATTGCCATAGGTTGAAAGAAGCGTGCGTTTGCGTATAAACACGAAAAAGAATAAGTGTTTTTTTCCCATGCTAAAAGAAATTATTTTTTTAAAAATAATCACTGAATATTCATTTTTTTTTTCTTTTGGTTGTTATTGTCGTAAGTGCCCAATCTCAGAGACACGATATCTCTACGTCCCGTCCCGTAATCTACTTTCTTTCCTCTCTGTAAGCACTTATCTTACTCAAAGACAATTGGGACTTCGTGGGTTCAGTGATTTTCTTAGTGTTTCAGCAGGGAAAGGTGACAGAACACCATCTCCGATTGTTTCATTCAAGTGTTGAGCAAAACGAAGGAGAAAAAAGAAGCTTCGAGTGTTATATCGATAGTATATGTTCATAGATAGCGTAAAAAGTTCGTTCATAATATGGACGTTTTTATTAGATTTTTTGGTGAATTCGCTTCAATACGATGTTTATTCTTTTACGAGAATAGGAAAATGCACAGAGGGAGAATATTTTTTACCGGCTCTTAATTACTCTACAGCAGAGTCCAGGTACGGTCCGAGGACCTCCAGGATACTGAAAGTTGGTGCGATGGTTTTATTTTTAAGTATTTGAAATTATAGGCCGGCTTTTCCAGAAAAGTAAGAGTGTGACCAAAAATGCCACTACGCTCGGGGCATGGACCCCCACATACTGCAGGAAGGCTCTCTAAGATAGGAACTTTGGCTGCCCTCCGACTACAGGCAATTTATAGTGTGAAAGACAAAAAAAAAAGATAAGAATAGTCCGGGCTGGAGCCATGTCAGCCCCGTGGCGCAGGACGTGTTGAGTCGGTTGTTTGACCAACGGAATGTTTTCGGAGCAGAAATTAGAATGAAAGGAAAAAGAGCCAAGAAGAGCCTTAGACTCGCTCGGTGTTTGACCATAAATGCTAATTAAAAAAAGTACCGTTTTGTTGAGGCTTCCAAAGTTCTAGTTTAAAGCCTTGATGGTTAGAATGTTCCACGGACCACAAATAAGTATCGATATCTCTTTAATACAATGTTTCTGAGTGTGCATCACGACTCCTAGGCACGACCTAGGGGCGTTACCAACCACTGTCAGGGGCATCACAATGACTTGTTAATATATTGAAGTGAACATATTCAGTGCTTTGAGGTGGTTCCTATCTGGACTATTCTGGAGAGCCACGAAATCACGAATAAATGATGACAGGTAGGGGGGTCGCGTGTCGCAAAAGTGTGAGAACCACAAAGTCGGAGGCTGTACCCCAGTGTATCAAAAGTATACCTACCTTACGGCAACTTGAGTCGTTAAGATTACGACAGTGGTTCTCAAACTTGTCGCTCGCGGCTCTCTTGCTTCTTCATGATTCTTCTGCGACTCTCCAGACTAGTTTAGTGAATATTGTGCGTGCGCCCGCGCGCATTCATAAAATAAGTACACACATCAACATAGGCGTACACAGAATTTTTTCGAGGGGGTTTTCAGATTTTTTCCTTCTGAAGGATGGAAGGGGGGGGGTTCAACCCCCCCCCCCCCGAGCCAAGATTATAGTGTTATTTTGCAGGGAAAAAAGTAACCCCCCATCCTTCAGAAGGAAAAAATCTGAAAACCCCCTCGAAAAAATTCTGTGTACATCCCTGCGTACACAAAGGGGGGGGGGGTTAGAACCCCCCCCCCCTTTGTGTACGCCAATGCACATCAATATTTTAAGCTCATCACCCCGACAAAGGTTGGCAACGATCATAGAAGCTGCGACGCACACTTTGGAAAACACTGGATTACAGATATGATACTTATTTCCTCTAATATTTATGCAATAAAGATTGGCGTTTTTTGCGGGAAAAAAAATTGCGGCCCCTTTAAAATATTTGTACATATATGTGTATTTACCGAGACTTGTTGATAATGACATATCCATAAATTATTAAAATTTCAAGCCCTTTTCGCATATTCTCGTATTCGATGGACTGTATTTTCAACCCGTTTCCCGTCTCCTTGTCCAGCCCTCCGTGCACTTGAGGACGTTTTGTGTGGTTCCAAACACGTAAATTTTGTCCATATAATTATTTGAAGTTTCTATTAGATCAGCAGAGGTACCTTGACGGTTAGCCTAAAGAGGTCCCGGCCAAAATTATTTAAAATTTTTTATTAATGCATATAAAACATCTACAATGTATAAATTGGGCTCAAGGCCGTTCATGATTCAACAGGTCTGGAGTTTTGATGGGAAAATTCAAGAGGAATCAGGTATTTGGCTTTAACTTATGAGAACCGGCCAGAAAGTTTTTCCTGGACAATAAACATTACATAAGTGAGGAATAAGTCCTGTATGTCTATATTACGTAGAGTATAGTCTCCATGCCTCCCACCCTTCCCGACAAGGAGGCTATCCATGGCTCTAGCCCATGGATATTATTATTTCAATTATTATTTTTCTTAATTTTTACACTTATTAATCAGAGCATGACAGAACCCAGGCACCGGGTCGACTAAAAATTGGTTTGGGTGCCTAAATTTTTTTCATGTGTACTTGCTAAATTCCAGTCTGACGATTCCATAAAAGTTTTGGAATGCAAATCCACCAACATAGAATTAGGGTCACCGTGTCCAGGGAAATTCGAAAGAAAAGTTATTTTCAATCTATTTTCCTCGGGAAAAAAAATGTCTGGCAGCCAAAAAAAATTTCTAGTGCCTAGATTTATTTTTGTGATTTCTCAGGTTCTGCTGTAAATTGACCAGAACATTTTTGTAGAGGGTCCACCAAAAATCTCCTGAGAAGTTAGAAAACCATTGTAATAACCACTCTCAATTGCGATTTCAAATTCAGAATTTTATGAGGGGGCACGGGGGTGGGAGTCCACCGAAAATTCAAGGAGGTGGGGGAGAAGTATTATAATCACGCTCGATTATAATCCCTAATTTTCATAATTCCCCGCTTAAAAGGTATTCGCTACAGAACTTTGTTTTTGAAGTAAAAAGGAAAAATAAATAGGCATGATCGAACATGTTCTGCAGACCCTTCAGAGTCTGTAAAAACGTCAAAACAAGCTCAAGAACAGGTATACAAAAAAAAAAGAAAATTAATAAATTATAATTAATACTTACAACCAGTTTGTCCAAGCTATAGGTAACAAAGAACTCCAAAGAACTACACAAACTGTAGTCCTCATAATCATTATATATGCACAATAATATCACTTCTCAACACTGTCAAACAGGAAAAAAACTTTTTTTCCCCTCTCTTATCCCCCCAAGAAAGGGAAGGAAAAAAAATATTTCCCTTTTTATAAATAAAAGTCCCGATTTCTTCAGTAAAATTTTTCCCCGCGAAAAATTTAAAAAATTAAATAAATTTCACAAACAACACACATTTAAAATACACGCCGAATAATACACAAAAAACACACGCACGCACAACATCAAAGAAAAGAATGAGCGGACATCTCGCCGCGCGACCGAAAATAACGAAATAATTATTTATAAGATTTAAGCTCCTTCTCGTAGTTTGTCTCGAATGCTACTGAATATTCTCGGATACTTTGAATCGCTTTTTGGCGAATAAATCGCCAAATGAATCTCGCTTACGTCGCCAAACTGAAAGAAAAAATATATCTTTGAGAATTTCTTCTCTATTTAATCCGGTATTTTTAGCGGGAAAATTTCACCTCCTGACTCTTCTCTCTGAGAATTTTTCCTCAGAGTTCTTAGAAATGATTCAATTGAAGATTTCCTACTACTTGTATAATTCCCAGAAAACCCAATCCATTCCAAATTCCCATAATTACTAATTATCCCTCTTCTAATTTGATTAGTGATACTTACTTCGGCTACTGTATTCCGATGAGTATAAGGACTTCCGACAATTTCGATGGTGTGTATTTTGTGATTGGCGTGGGTAATTGACTAAATTTTTTTTTTTTTCCGTTCAATTTCCGGCGATATTTTTCCTGAAAATCAGATGGTTGATGAAGAAAAGATCGAGAGGACAGTTTTTTAAGCATTTGACTGCCTGTGTGGTGCGCGGGTAAACATTTTGTGGCCCTCTACCAGGACTTGACAAATCGAAAAAAAAATTTAGGTGTCAAGCAATTTTTTTCCCCGAAAAAATAGGTCGAAAATAGTGTATTTTTCTACTTGTCCAGAACTTAGGGCGACACTTTTACAGTGCCGTCTTAACGCATGGGCCCACCCGGGCACGGCCCGGGGCCCTCAAGAGAAGAGGGATCCTTACAAAACTGAGATCCGGTTGAAATTTTCTAGGATTAACCATGTAGGGCCTCCGAAAAACCACTTGGCCCGGGGGAATATGATACTCTTAAGACGGCCCTGCCCTTTCACATGCTAGCAGGCATGCTTGCATAATTTCCTATGATTTTGTGCTGTCCTTCGAACTTCAATTAAGTTATCATAAAAATATTAGGCACCAATTACGATTTTTCTAGTCGGCATGGCGACCTGGCACCTGGGATTTGTCCACCCTGCCCTCTACAATTCCACAATATACGTGGATGTCAGCCATAGAGCATACATACTCCACCCATGGGTCGCGGTCCGAATGTGGCCCTCGGAGTCAATCGATGTGCCGGCGATCTTGGACCTAATTTTGTAAAAATAAAAAGCGACACATTTCCAGATCATTTAAATGACCCGCAGTGCACTTCCAGATCACTTAAGGGACCTGCGGCACATTCCTAGATCATTTATGTGACCCGCGGCATATTAACAAATCACCGGGCACAGTTCCAGAGCACTTCCGAGACCCGCGGGACATTTAAAGGCCACTTAAGTGACTAGCGGTTCATTTACATGTCACCGCAGCACATCTAGAGCAGTTGAGTGACCCCGCGGCACAATTCTCAGAGGATTTTTTTGCCCGCGGCACATTAACAGATCATCGCGGCACAGTTTCAGATCACTTAAGTAACCCGTGGTACATTTTCAGCTTGCTCAAATGACCCGCGATACAGCCCAGATCATTAAGCTGTCACGGCACATTTTCAGATCATTTAATTAAGTGGTTCGAGACATGTTTCCAAAATCAATGAAGTGGCCCGCACTCTCCTAAAGATTGCAAACTTTGTCTTAGTCACCAAGCTTAACACCAAAGTAGCCAAGGTAAGATCTTTTTAAAAAAAAAATCAGAAATGGCTTCTCTGTTCTCTTTTAGGGTGTACTCACCACGTATGTAAGCAAAATATATCAGGATAATTATTACAACTTCTTCGACTGGATGTCATTCTTTTCATCAGTCCGCAAAACAAAGAACTTTTATAAGTTATGGAGTTGTTGGCGATTTGCGAAATGAGAATCTTGGAACAGATTTAAAAAAATCACTTAAAACTGTATTTAGATCCGGATTGTCCCACGACCCAGGGCCGTAACTAGGATTATTGTGTTCGTTTGTGGCTCGGGAAAAAACATGATTTTGTCGCCCTCTAACCACTTAAAAATTCAATAATTTTGTAACGGTGTTCTTTGTTCCTACCTACAATTTGCCACCCGACCTAAATTTCGCTACCCGGGGCAGCTGCCCCCCCCCCCCACGGTCCACGACCATGCTCTATGAAAACCGGACGACACACCGAGCAACAAGATCCGAACAGAAAGTGAAATAAAATATAAAACAGAAAACGCGAACAAACTGTCATGTATGAGCACCCTTCCAACTAGTATAAACAGTAGTTATGTTAGATGTAAATACAAGGTTATGTCAATAAATACGGCTTCAATCAGCTGATAACACTATAGAGAAGAAGGAGCAAAAAAAGCGGAGGAGAAAAACTTTCCTACTCAATGTTGAAATATTTAATAATTTAGCCGAATCTCAAAAACTAGAGCTGATAGAGAAAAACTGTTTTCATATTTGGAACCAACACCACCGAATATAGCCAAAATCAGCAAATTAATTCCAGACATTTTGTAACGCTGTTATTTAACTGCTGCTCTTCCCTTAAAGCCTTCGTATCAGCGGTCGATGGTCTCTCAACTGCCTCACAGGGGGATGCTCCCCTTAGCCTAGAGATCATTTACTCACAGTTCTTCTGACTTATTCGTCATTTCACTGCGGCTTCCTTGACCTAATTATTGTTTCTTTTGGACTAATGAGAATTTTTCTGCGGTGCTCTTGGTTCAATCAGAACTCATCTATACGGCCTCTTGGACAAATAAGAATTTATCTCCGAGTTTGAGCATGCGTGCGCGTTCACGCGCTCGGCTGCTCCAATTGCTTAGCGATCATTGACCAGGGGCTTTCATGGCTTGTTGATTATTTACCTTCTTTCGAGAGTAAGTTTGTGAATTGGTCTTTCTAGCCAGGTAGGAGATCAGAGAGAGCATCACTTTGCCCGAGGATCCATGTAGGCGCGGATCGAGAGCGATGTATCGCGAGCAGAGCCGTAAACTGGGAGCGAGGGATGAGGAGGCGGGGTCTGGTGGAACAGGTGCCGGACCAGGGGGGGGGGCGTAGATTTCAGCCTTCAACATTGCAAGGGGATGCCAAAATGCGTGCTTGCTCAGGCTAACCAAGCATCTAGTTGCTCCCTGATAGGAAGGGGGTGACTCATTGCAGGGCCGTAACTAGAGGGGTGAAGTGAGCAACTGCCCCGGGCGGAAAAATTTAGGGGGTGGCAGTGAAACCAAAATGGTGGAAACAAAGAACACCATTACAAAATTATCGAATTTTCAAGTTGTAGAGGGAAGGCAAAATGTTTTTCCCGGACGGATGAATCATGTTTGCCCCGGGTAGCAAAAATTATAGTTACGGCCCTGACTTATTGTGCTGGTTCGCGAGATAGTCAGGACAGATCAATTTTTAACATATTATTTGGCTCTTGGAGGCCGTTCTGGATCCGTGCCGTGACCCCTCATGATGCTGCCAAGACGGCCTAATAATTCCTTATAATCCTTCTTATAATGTTTTTGAAAAACGTTTTAAACGGGAAATCTTAATGAGAATTACTTGGAAGTGAGACCCTGAAACGAACGGGAAAACGTTAAAGTGGGAACGTTACAATCGGGATCGACTGTATCAGCAATTTAATGTCAGATCAGCAATTTAACGTCTCAATAGTGCCGGTAGCATGGATGGAGAGTGTTATTTCAAATTGACTTTCTATACCAGAAATTTCTTTCGGAGGGGGTTACCTAATGCCCCTCCCCCGGTCTACCTCCTCACTGGCAACGGCCTTGTTATGTCCAGACCAGACCAGAATGTTATGTAGAACGGCCACAAGAAGCAAACCCGTCGAGCGGTTCGGCTAACCACGCGGTTACCCAAGCGGATGCACAGCCATTATCTCGACGATTATTGGGGAACAAGTAAACTGAAAAGCAAAAATATTCATTCAAGTCCTTATTTTGATCACATACTCAACATGGAAAAAAAAGCCAAAAATATGCGATAGTAAACTTGAATGCCACGATTAAAAAAATATATATATCGCATCATGTCTCCAACCCAAACAAAAATGTCTATATCACGTATTGGAACAGACATTGAGAGATAATAATATTCAACCATTTCTTTTTTTTTTCAATCCGTCCAGTATTTACTGTATAGTCTCTGGGATATTATTATCATGGCGGAAAAAAAAAAAGGTGTTGATTTTTTTCCTCTCCCTCTTTCTCTCGCACATGAACATGGCGCCGTTCATGGAAATAAGGAACCGCCCATGGCTCCCTCCATCGTTGCAAAAAGAAAAGAAAAAAAAAACTACTTCAATATAAAGGTTTTCTTTTTCATTCCTTTGGGTGTTGATTAGGGGGTTCAGAGGCTACAGGTTTCGCGCCTCGAAAGGGGCAATCACGGTAAACCAAAGAATAAAAGTGATGATGATGCTGATGAGAGAGAGAGAGGCAATTACGTCGACCCTCGAAAAATATTCCAAAACCATCATTTTCAATAACAACAGCTGGAAACGGGCGGGGACCCCTTACCAAACAAAAAAAAACTTAAATATATGGGGGGGAAGGGTCTTGCAAAGGTAAAAAATGATGAAGAGAAAGGTGGGGGGGGGGGAGTAGAAGAAATTCTTACTAGTCTTCTTTCCTACGTCTTAAGTTGTCCCCCCCCCCCCCACCCACCGACGGAATCATGACCCTCGGTCACTAATAGTCTCCTCTATTGCTCTCTCTCTTTAGAACTCAATAGGAATTTTTTCTTTAATTTTTTTTTTTTTTCACAGCTACAAAGGGGACCATTCGCAAATGAGATAGTAGAAATATCAAGATAGTTTTTTTGCTACAAGACTGTTCTCCACGAAGTGGGTGATATCGCCCCTTGGGAATAGGGGAGTTTGAAACAGATCAATGTAATCATGAGTTTGCTTAAGAGGCACTGAGAAACTGTTTTGTGACAACAGGAGGGGTAGGGAACGAATAAGTTTGGGATTTGCCCCGGAGTAGAGGGGTGGGGAAAATCTTTTTTCCCATTCGAGATTTTTCACATCCAGTCCCTCCTCCTCGAAGCCATATTAAACAGAACTGGAATCAGAGTAACGTCAAATCAAGCCCAGTTTCCAAATGATTCTTATAATCAGTGTTTCATATTTCTATTTTGAACTCGTAGAGGAAATAATTTAGCTTCTAATACCATCATCGAAGAAGTTATTGAGCGTTTATACCAGCGGTTCCAGACCTTTTCCCCTTTCTTTGCATTATACGTTAGAAAATTGAGGTTTTCTTTTTCTACTAACATTAGTTATCCGTCAATTAATTTCTATGTATTCTTTTACTTATTGTTTAATGTCTTTTCGACTGTAACTAATATTTAATTTCCAATTCATTTTTTTAAATTAATTAAAAAACGAAACCAAAAAATAATAATTTTTAATGCAAATTTTGTTGATTAGGGGTCGTTTAAGTATTACGTCATCATCGATGGGGGGGGGGGAAGGGGTTTCCGATTTGCTGACTTTTGATGACAAGGGGGGGAGGGTGGTTTGGATTATGCTTACGTCATCAACCACCCTTTATGAACATATGAGTTGGATTCAGAGGGGCAGAGCTGATGACGAAATTTTGCTGACAAGGGGCGGGGGGGGGGGGTCAGCGTTTTACTGACTTTTGCTGACAAGGGGGGGAGGGGGTCAAAAATAGCTAAAAATTTGCTTACGTAGTACTTGAACGGCCCCTTAAGAGAGAGAGAGAAAAACAGATTCATTGAATAGTTCTTCACTTATTGATTTCAGCCGCAACTACAAATTAATATTTCTTTGACACTTAACTGAATTTCTTGACGTTTTTCCCGAGTCGTGTGTTGGCGACTATCAAATCTAAGTACATGCTAATAACACAAGGTACCGATGTAAACAAACCACGAAATAGTTTAGGCAAGTAATGGTATCTTTTCTCAACCGAAATGGAAAATAAGTAAGATCGATAATCGAAAAAGAACCTTTTACAATGCAAAATTCCGATGACACATTTCTACGAGCAGAAGTTGAAGCGTCAAAATATTGGTATGATTCATATATATATTTTTTTTTAGGAATTGAAAAATTCAATTTTTATCAGAATTTTAATTTTCCTGAATTATCAGTTTCAATATGTAGTAATTTTCATTTTCATCTCGCACCCACCAAAAAAATTGCTCTCCCGCATCCCTGGTTAGGACGACTCTCGGAGAAGTTATATTGTTTTAATACGACCCTCCAAGAAGTTATTCAGCTTTTTTTTTTTGGTTCTACAGGAAGTTGTACCGTGTTAAAAAGACCCTCGAATTCAGTTTTTATATAGACCAGAAGTGGAAGTTATTCAGCTTTTATATACAATCGTACAGACATAGAGTTACTCAGTTTTTATATTTTGCTACAGGAGGAGGTTATACAGTTTTACACGACCCTCAAAAACAAGTCCTTCAGTTTTCAAACCACCTTGGAAGAAGTGTTAATTAGATTTACACTTCCTTTTACAGCTTTTTATGTGATTCTACAGGAAGTTATGCAGCTTTTTTTATACGATTCTTGAAAGATTTCTATACCGGTTTTTTCTACCGTTTCTATTGCTCGAAAAAATTCAGCTGTTATACTGCCTTCAGAGACATAATTCAGCTTTCCTCGGCTAAAAAAAAAGTATCCAGCTCCTATACCGAATAACGCAAACCAGGTGACATCATGTAGAATAACCGTTCATTTTAACTTAAGTGATGTGGAACTGTACCACGAGTCACTTAAGTGCTCTGGGAATGTGCCGTGGGCCACTCAAGTGGAAATGCAGAAATGTGGTGTGGGGTCACTTGAGTGATGTGCAACTGTGCCGCGGGCCACTTGAGTGATCCGTAAATGTGTCACGGACAACTTAAGGGATCTTCAACTGTGCTTCGTGGTTTTTTTTTTAAATTTAGGTTTGAGGTCACAGGCCACATTTGACCCGCGGGCCATGGGTGAGCATGTATGTTCTAGCTGGTCTGTTTGGGATGACTTTATTAGACACCTCGAAAACATAACAATCGTTTCGATGACAATCCTCATAAATCATGTGCGTGCGTCTGTCTTTCAGCAACAGTGCTGCATCCAACAATACCGACAGTCATTACCAAACAGACCAGCTAGAACATACACCCCTGAAAAAAGTCGAAATGACGGCCCCGAGTTCCACATCACCCAAACGGAACACGCCATATTTTCACATGACTTAAATAGCCCCCAGCACATTCCCAAATCACTTAAGTTACTCAAGACACCATTCCGCATCACTTAAGTGACCCACAGCACATTTCCACATCGCTCAAGCAGCCCGCACCACATTTCCACATGGCCCGCGACACGTTTCCGAAGAAGTGAAGTGGCCCGCACTGTCCTAAAGGTTGAACCCCCTTGAGGTAGAAGAATAACAACATTCAAAGAAATTTACGGCAACCCTGTCGTAAAACATATATGCAAAACCATTTCCGGAAGGCTTTTTAAGAGCCGCCGATATCAGGCTTTAGTCCTTCCTTGGAAATTCAAATACGAAATATTCATATAAAAACAGCATCTGATATATCCATAATAATAATAATAATACTAAAGATAGGATCACTATTATTCAGACTGAAAGCAAGAGATAAGATAATAAAGATGGCGTCTCGAGACTCGGCTTGTCTTCAAGTTAAGACTCGATCTATATACAGAGTGTCTCAATTAAATTCATCGAATAAAGGGAGAGAATGCATTTATTCTTCTGAATTATTCATGCCTTTGGTTCATTCGGGAAGATTTCCCGGATGTTGAGTGGCCAAGACGGGAATCGTGGCTCCAGCTACTCCGATTGGTCTCTCAGAATATGTCTTGTCTTGTATGTAAAAAATGTTTTCATGTTGTGACAGTAAAGATATGCTGCTGACATTTGTAGAATTGAAATTTGAATCGATTCTATAAGCGGACTAGGATGGCATTCATGTCTCTCTGTTTTGGGCTACGGGTAGGCATTGCCATAGGTAGGTGTAGCCATAGGGTAGGCGTGAGTCAGCCGGGTAGGGCCCGAGGTAAGGACTCAAAGACATAGTGGACTCTTGATGATGAAATTTGGTACTATGATGTGAAGTGTTGTGGTAGGTAGGAACTTCCAGCTAGGTAGTAGCCCCTGGACAACATTGTGACCGGAGGACCGTGGCTTTTTTAATACGGCCCTGCTGGTAGTTCTGGCTTCTTTTAATAAGAGGATTCAAGACATCTATAGATTTATTTCGAGAGGAAAATTGCTGCACCAAGCAAGTTAACTTACACAGAATGCTTATCCTGTCAGTACTGTAATCAAATTTGAGTTATAACTAAAAATATAAATGCAGCTGCAAATCTCCCTGCGCAATTTCCCACTCGACTTATATCTAAAAATTATCAATCGATGGTGAGCAAATTGGCTTAAACCTTGTGGGGTCATTCAAATATTACGTCAGCATTGATGGAGGGGGAGGGGGTTCCGATTTGCTGACTTTGGATGACAAGGGGGAGGGGGAGGGTTGGATAATGCTTACGTTATCAACCACCCTTTATGAAAATATGAAATATTCTTAATGGCATCTTACTCAGTGCGCCAAACACGACAAAAATCTTTCGCTAGTTTTTACTCAGCTGAACTAACATTCTCCCTGATTCTCCCTTACAGAGCCACTTCAGCGATCTCTAAATGCTTCACGGATCCTTTCCTTCAAGTGCTCAGGAGATGTGTCCGGGCCGCTTAAGAGCTCTGGAACTGTGCTACTCATCACTCAAGTGATCCTTAATTATGCCACGGATCACTTAAGTAATCTGGGAATGTTCGCGGGTAACACTTGAGTGATGTAGAACCCACTGGGCGCCGCTTATGTGCTCTAAAATTGTGCCACATGTCACTCAAGGGATCTCTAAATGTTCCACGGATCGTTTAAGTGTTCTGGAACTGTGTCGTGGGTAACTTAAGTGATCTGAAAATGTGCCACGGGGCCACTTGAATGCTCTGGAGTTGTGCCACGGGTCATTTAAACGATCTGTTAATGTGCCGATTAGTTCATTTTTACAAAATTGGGTTTGAGGAGGGCAAGCCACATCACATAACCTTCAGGGCCACATGTGGTCCGCGGGTCAAGCGGGTTTACCATACATGGTTTAAAGGGTGGGTCGCAATAAATTTCTTAAAAAAATTTTTTGAGTTCTTACCCTTCAAATAGCATTGAAATTAACAGAAATCAATTATAATAACATATAAATTTTCTTTCGAAATTTAAATTTAAAAAAAATGGTTATTTTTCTTCTGGGGGAGGCACGCGAGCCCCCTTTCCATAGGGGGTTCGTACACCCCCCCCCCCTCCCGCGTGCGTTTCTGATTCCACCAATATGTGTTAGGAGGTGGGGGCAGTACTGACGAGGGAGGAAGGGGATTAAAATGGTTAAAAATTTGCTAACGTAATACTTGAACGGCCCCCTTTTGGTAGAAACGACAAACTTGCATAATCCGACAGATCCGACAGATCTCATCCCAAAGATTCAGAAATTATTGAAAAGTGCATTTCGGAAAAAAATTGGAAATATTCCCTTTCTTTAAAACTAAGATAAGATAGAATAAGAGAGATAAAAAAACTAAAAATAAGATCTTTAAAACTAAGTGCCATCGTGTCACGGTCATCAATAAAATTCATTCGCGCCCATTTACAGACGAAATGACATCATTGACTTTTAGCTAAAAACAAAATTAACATTTATGTGGGGGAAAAAAAATCCTATTACAGTATATTTAAATCCCATAATTATTCATTGCGCTCCTTTTATTAGTTTGTTAGATATTCCCCCAATCCCGTTCATCAGTAAAATTTCCCAGTCATAAGGCAGAGAGAGAATATACCGGATTTCGCGGAATGAAACAACCGTAACTCGAACTGTGCATTCGATTCTATCTTCTCCTGAATTATCAACGAACACAGAGAAAGATAGAGTATAATAGATGCACGCACCAGCTGCGAAATATGTTTTCTATAAATTGTTTATTTGCGCTCGTGTGTATAATATCCCGGTTGACAGTCGCGTTTGGATACATATATTTCGGTATTTGTCCCGAAGAAAATACATATATTTAGGGAGCGCAGGGAATCGGGAGCTACACGGAGAGAAGGAGATACAAAATGCAAAATATGCGCGCGGTTTTAAATTTCTGTAACAGTTTGAGAAATGAGGCTCTCGCTAATTCTCTCGCTAGCGCCTCGCTCATCGGTTATTAGGTCTGCGGCGAGCTATAACGCTAGCGATAAATTATTTTTCCAACGGAGTATTTGTCAAAATGCAGCCTCCATATATGTATGTATATGTATAATATATTCTTGTGTCTCTTTCTGTGGAAAACATTCTCGCTTTTGCTATGGAAAAAGATTTCTCTCCTATGAAATTACGAGAATTTTCGTAAAATTCTCAATCGGGTCTTAACGGCTTCTTTTTTGGAAGAAAAATGATGTTATTTAAACGGGAAATTTATCTTTTTTGGATTTTATTTGATTGAATAATTTTGAATAAAATGAATTTCTTATATCCAAGAAAAAAAAATATTTAAATTTTAATCATTTTCCCATAGGGGGGGGGGGGGAGCGAGAGATGTGGAATTGGAATTTGAGCGTGATGAAATAGTTTTTATCTTCGTTTTCACGCTTTCATGAATATTTTGAATGATAAAAATGAATATTTTACTTTTTTTTTCTTTGGATATCGATATTTTCTTTTTTTTTGCGGGATTAAAATCGATGACGTGGAAATACTTATATCAAGGGATTTCCAAATACGGATTTTTTTTTTTTCTTTTCGTGTTTAATACAATACACACTGACGTGAAATGGGACTTTTAAATGGATTTTGATGAATTTTTTGTGTTTTTTTTTATTGTGGATTTTGATAGAATGTACTTTCAAGTGTCACTGAATAAGGTTCTTATCCTATAAGTCGTCGCTATCCAAACTTGGGTCACTGGGGCTTCTGGTGAGATGAGTTGTACAAATCCACTTACAGTCCTGTTATAAATGCACTTTTATCACGTCACTGGTTTCACTAATTTGAAGAAAAGAAAAAAAAACAGTCCTTTGGGTCGCGAAACTGATCTTGTTGTTGATTTTGGGTTGCGGCTGAAAAAGGTTAGGAACCCTAAAATAAGGGATACCTTTTACGATGTGCACAACCTCTAGCCTTGATAACGGCTACCACACATCGAGGTATGGATTCAACGAGTCATGTAAGTTAGAAAAAAAAAATGTGGCTGTTGGAGTTGTTTTGCTGGTAGATTCCAAGTACATAGAGAATGGATGGCAGACATAGATAAATGCGGATGATTGGCCAGCAGCTTTGCGCACCGATATGAATTGAGAGTGATTGGTACAAGTGCCAAAGATTCTAAATTGGTATTGAGGAACCTTGAAGTTGTATAGTTGTTCCTCTATGGCCTGCTGGATATTTTCAGCTGCTGGCATTATCAGACTCCCATGAGTGGGATATAGTTGGAAACGGGACACATCGCTTCTTGTTACATACTTTTAATTGTCGATGGTCTATTAGCTGTTCTCTCTGGGCCGTAAGAGACGATCAAATTCGACGTGCATTTGGCAATGGTGCTCACTCACATTGGTCTGTAGCAATGGTGGAAAAACACTTTCATAACCGGGGGAATGTAACAATGAGTAAGCCCAACAGCTAATTATTTTAGTGGGACGTAGAGACTGACGTTATAAGCAGGATGACGTCAAAAATGTTTCTGTCTTAACACAAGCACAAGGCTCCTAATCGTATGCAGTAGCACTTAGATCTTTCAATTATTTCTGGGCTTACGAAAGCTTTGCGTCTGTTTCAGACAGTACGAACTACAGGGTGTTTCAAAAAAGAATCATCAGATTAAATAAAAATCATAACTATTCAGCTTTTAATCCGTTTTGATCGAATAATGTATAGGTAGAAAGAGGGAAATCTCGAGTTTCACGCAGGTGCCGACAGGTAGCGTTAACGCTCTTCCCTCGGCCACCACTTCAGTGTTTGTCAAGATTGGCTTTTCCCACAGTTAGAAACCGATTCGGAGGACTTCATTTTTCAGTAGGACGGGGCACCACAGCACTGCAGCTTGGACGGTCGAGAATTTTTGAACAATCACATTCCTAAACGATGGATCGGCAGTACGGGACCTGACGATTCAGTTAAACATCACTGGCCTCAAAGACCACCGGACCTCACAGTGTGCGACTTCTTCTTTTGGGGGTTTATAAAAGACTACTCTTATGTGCCTCTCCTTCCAGCTACATTAGCCGAACTGAAGATACGCACACGCATGTTTGCAGTGGATGCAAACATGCTCGCAAAAGTTTGGGACGATTTTGACTACCGTACAGACATATGCCATGCACCCCAAGGTGAACATATTGAGCACCTTTAATTTGGTGTGTGAAAAACTTTATGATTGGCCATGTAATATATAAAATTAATCTTAAGTGTCTTTGTTCAATATTTTTCGTTTGAATACACGCATTTCAAATCGGGTGATTCTTTTTTGAAACACCCTGTATTTTTTTTGTATCAAAAATAAACTTTTTATTTTGGGGAAAGACACGAGCCCACTGCGCTCCCCTCCCAGCGTAGGATGATTCCAATATGCGGTAGATGGTGGGGGGGGGGGGAAAGAGCGTGCTTACTTTTGCTGACGGGATAGGGGGGGGGTTAAAAATGGCTTAAAATCTGCTGACGTAATACTTGAAATGCTGATATGTGAGTAGCCCCTAGAAATGCGTAGAAGACATGCGTAGCTATATAAACGCACTAAAGTACAGGGTGTTTCAAAAAGAATCACCTGATTTGAAATAATGCGTATATTGCGAAAAATATTGAACATAGACACTTAAGATTAATTTTATATTACATGGTTAATCATAAAGTTTTTTTACAAACCAAATTAAAGACGCTCAATATGTCCACCTTGGGATGCACAGGCACAGCATATGTCTATCACGGTAGTCAAACAATTCATTCCAAACTTCGTATCTTCAGTTTGGCTAATGTAGCTGGAAGGGGAGGCACATAAACGTAGTCTTTTATAATCCCCACACAAGAAGAAATCGCACACTGTGAGGTCCAGTGATTTTGGAGGCCAGTGATGTTTAACTGAATCGTCAGGTCTCGTACGGCCGATCCATCGTTTAGGAATGAGATTGTTCAAAAATTCTCGAACGTTCAAGCTCCAGTGTGGTGGTGCTCCGTCCTGCTAGAAAATGAAGTCATCCGAATCGGTTTCCAACTGTGAGAAAAGCCAATCTTGACAAAGACTGAAGTGGCAGCCGAACGTTAGCGCTACCTATCGGCAACTGCGTTAAACTAGATTTTCCTCTTTCTACCTATACATTATTCGATCAAAACGGATTAAAAGCTGAATAGTTATGATTTTTTTTTTAATCGGATGATTCTTTTTGAAACACCCTGCAATTAAGAAAAAACAATTAGCGCAAGTATGAATACTTTCATCAAGTAGTTACTTTTGTCTTCAAGGTTGTCTTAATTCATGTTTTAGTCATTTCTTAGTGAATGAGGAAGAAGGAAGAGCACATACGCGCGGGTGAGATACATGGGAAAAGATGGATGATATTTGTGGGCACGAGCTGCGTATTAGGTAGCCATTAGACGCAATTCGACAAAATTGACCCTTCTGTGAACTCAGAAGCAAGCGCGTGCGGCCATGTTTTTTTTTTTTTTTTTATTATATTACAGTTTCTTTTTTTCCCGTATCACATAAATTGCAGCTTCCTGTTGAAAAGTGAACACACACATACTGAGGCTCATGATGGTGATGATGATAATAATGACGATGATGATACGTATCATCGCTTCCGTCTTTCGCACTTCTTTAAAATGTTTTATTATGTCCCATTTCCTGTCCAAATGCGCGCAATTTATTTCATCCGTTTCTATCCCATTTGATTGTCATTTATCATCCTGCACATATTATTTTTTTTGTGTGTGAGGCCGTTTTCTTGTGATGCGGTTCTAGCAGGTGGTTCCAACCTTTAGTGCTGAATGAATGAACGCCAAGACTCTGACACTGCACTTAACCCGTTGTTGAGATCTGCCAGCCTACGTGGCAGAGTCTGTGGAACAAAGTGTATGTATACAGTCTGAGTGCGTACCTAGTGTTGTGTCTGATTTTACAGCTGCTGTTATGCGTATCTTCAGTTCGGTTAATGTAGCTGGAACGGAAGGCACATATAAACGTAGTCTTTTATAAACTCCCACAAGAAGAAATCGCACACTGTGAGGTTCGGCGATCTTGGAGGCTAGTGATGTTTAACTGAATCGTCAGGTCCAGTACGGCCGATCCATCCTTTACGATCATTGATCATTTGAGTCACACCACGGTCATTTTTCTGCACACGAGGGCTAATTAGACCGGGACCTACAATTTATTGCCGATTCCGAACGGCAGGCTTGTTTTTTATACTCATCGAGAGGCTGGTGCGCTAACCCCTCGATGGGGGACTCCCTGCGGTAGCAATTTTTTGCTGCGGTCAAGTCGCCGTTTTTTGTTGTACCCCTGTGTCAGGAAAGTTTTCTGACAAGGACGAACCGGGTATCGAACTCGCGATACCTCTAAACATCCTTTGGTACTTTAGGCGAGCATCTTATCGACCGGGCTACCGCGCCCCATCCTTTACGAATGTGATTGTTCAACAATTCTCGAGCGTCCAAGTCGAGTACTTTCGGTGCTGACATATATATTTCAAATTATGAGCGATTGTAATGATTGAATATTTATAGCGTTGTAGGCCGATTCCGTTCATAATCCCGACAGGTTTTCTTTGAAACCAACTCGAATTTTAATTATTTCCTCAATTCCAGAATTAAAATTATTCTCTCAACTTATAAATTTTTATGATAATTATGACTAAAAATATTCATTTTATCATTGTTGTCATGAATTACAATGTAATCCACTGCGATTTGCACCACTGCTGTGGCGCTTCATTTCTCGCCATTTGGCTATTTTTAGTGATTTTATATATAACTAGCTATAATAGGTTGTCGAGGCTCACTAACCAATGTTGCCTGACAGTTTTTGGCCAATTTCGGGCATTTGCCCAGCTCTGGTGAGTTTTTAGAATAACCTATCGTTCCAGTCGGTTCCTGTTTGGTACATACAGTAAGTCTGGCGGCGATCCATATATATATGTAGATTCAGGCTGACCATATTTTCCTCGAGAAAAATACGGGAAATTCGGTTCGCAAACACGAGAAAATACAGGACGTCACCAATTACTGCCAAACAGTCTGGCAATTTATGGCAACAACTGCCAGGGATAAAGCTAAAATTTTTATAGCTTCCGAGATGTAGAATTGGAAAAATATGGAACAGATTGCCACACCAGATCTCGTATGTTCATCCACGTATCGCAGATTTTGTCACTCTCTCAGCGCTTCTGATCTCTCATCATTTTTAACGTGCTGTGCATTTTAGTTCATCATATTGAGTTTTATTGATGTGTTTATGCTTATTTTATTGTATGTGTGTGGGGTGTTCGTTTTTTCATTTATTTATATTTTTAACCTATTCATATAGGTGTCATCTTCTTATGTACTTATTCCCTCTCGTTTGCGTTTCTTGATTGTAACCGTTTTATTGTTTTTACTGATATTGTCGCTTTTTCTCACGAGTGATATTTTTTTGATTTGAAATTAGGGTCGTTCAAGTATTACGTAAGCAAATTTTTAGCCATTTTTGACCCCCCCCCCCTTGTCAGCAAAATTTCGTCATCAGCTCTGCCCCTCTGAATCCTAACTCATATTTTCATAAAGGGTGGTTGATGACGTAAGCATTATCCAAACCCCCCTCCCCCCTTGTCATCAAAAGTCAGCAAATTGGAAACCCCCTCTCCCCCCCCCCCCATCGATGATGACGTAATACTTGGACTCCCCCTCACATGAAAAATGTTTTTTTTTTTTGTTTAATTTTTTTAAGTTTTTATATTACCACATGTTGAATTTTATTTGCATACACATGTGTATTTGATTGTTTGTTATGTATTCGGGGATTTTTTTTTTTTAAGCATATGTATTTATTAGTATCATCTTTTATGCATTTTCTCCTCTACGTATGTTCCTGTGTCTCTGATTCATTCATTGTTTTTACTGATATACCCCTGCTTTTCCTTTCCATTTTCTTTGATTGTTTGTTATTATGCAGCTAGTGAAGTCAGAGCCCATTGGCCTTTAACAGGTTTGTATACTAAATAAATAAATAAAATTTCCAAACATCCCAAATAGATGTTTCGGACACCCTCCCCCCCCCCCCCCCCGAAGTTTGAAAAGACTTCCAAAATAAGTTCGTTTATGGTGATTCGAGAATTCCGTATATTTTGTTAATTAAAAATCGATTCCCACTTTATTTTTTTTGTGCTGTCCAGTTTAATGAAATCAGTGATGGAGCACATCCTTGAAACTGCATATACGGGGTTTGTTTTTTACATTTTCGGACTGTTGAAAAATTTCTCTGGAACACTATCTCAATCTTAAAAAATTAATCGGGCTATTAGTAACAAAAAGGCTTTTCCCTACGACAGTGTTCCTCAAAGTGTGCGTCGCGGCTAGTAGGGGGCGCGTCAATCTTTGCCAAAGGAGTCGCGGCGAGCTGGATATATTCATTTGTGTACCTATTTATGCTTTGAAGTGTTTTTTTAATAGTATAGAACTATAAATAAGTGAATATATCCCCCGAAACTAATACAAATACAACGCCACAACAGGCAAAATGCCCAACGAGGTGGCTGAGAAAAAGATGCTCATAAAAATATGGATGTCATATATTTCAAAAATACAGCAACCCAATAAAAATGCAATTAACAAAAATTGTTAACAATATATACACATGATAAAATATTATACAACGCCCATAAAAAATACTTATGGTTGTCTTATTCTAAGAATGGGTAGCTTCTCGATTTACCCCAACATGTTTATCGTATTTCTTTTTAAACGTGTCAATTGTGTTACAATTTACTACCTCCGGGGGTAAGCTATTCCATTTATTAACAACCCTATTGGAGAAAAATTCCCTGCGACACCATAACCTCGCATTGTCCCTCACCAATCGATACTGGTGTCCCCTTGTAAAAGCAGTCGATTGGCGGTGTACAATTCATGGTCCATCCTATCCATCCCATTGAAAATTTTTAACACTTCGATCATATCTCCTCGACACCTGCGTTCATCCAATGTAAACATATTCAAAAGATGAAGTCTCTCTTCATAACTCAAGCCCCGTGTGCCAATAAGGACACGCGTAGCTCTTCTCTGCACCCCTTCAACCAAGTCTATGTCCCTCTGTAGGTATGGTCTCCAAAACCTTACAGCATACTCCAGTCCAGCACGAACTAAACTTCGAAAAAGCGGAAGAATGACTTTAGGAGAACGCGAAGAGACCTTT
This sequence comes from Pholcus phalangioides, assembly GCF_987345545.1. NCBI lineage: Eukaryota > Metazoa > Arthropoda > Arachnida > Araneae > Pholcidae > Pholcus > Pholcus phalangioides. The sequence goes on from NW_028301628.1 coordinate 21,333,709, forward strand.
TTGAAAATGAGACCAAGCATTCTATTCGCTTTTTTGACCACCGCTAAACAATGTTTAGAAAACCTAAGCCGCTTATCAATGAGAATTCCCAAATCGGTGACCCTAGTTGCATCCGGGATAGTGACACCATTCAACTCGTAAGAGAACCGTGGGGTGTTCGAACCAAAATGAGCGACCATGCACTTATCAACGCTAAACGTCATGCTCCATTCATTTGCCCAAGCTGCAATCCTATTTAAGTTGGTCTGGAGCAACTCCCTATCGCTTTGATTCCCGATTACCCCCCATTAGCTTCACTAGCTTTCGCGGCACCCCCCCCCCCTCCCCCAATAGCTTCACTAGCTTTCGCGGCTTCGTTTAAAAAAGGGGAAATCGGGACATTTTTGCAAAAAGGGGCCGTCCAAGTATTACGTAAGCAAATTTTTAAATAAACTCTGACCCTCTCCCCCCCCCTTATCAGCAAAATTTCGTCAGCACTGCCCCCTACCTCCTAACACATATTGGTGGGATCAGAAACGTACGCGGGAGGGGGGCATAGGGAGGGGGCTCGAGTGCCTCCCCCCAGACGAAAAAAATATTTTTTTAATGTTAAAAACATTTTAAAAAAATTAAAATTTCGAAAGAAAATACCTTTATATGTAATTATAGTCGATTTCTGTTAATTTCAATACTATTTGAAGAACTCAAAATTTCTCTTTAAGAAATTCATTACGACCCACCCTTTAAGCCAGCTTAAGCCACCCTTAACCCTTGACCCGCAGACCAAATATGGCCCTGAGGGTTATGTGATGTGGCTTGCCCCCCTCCAACCCAATTTTGTAAAACTGAACTAAGCGGCACATTTACAGATCGCTTAAATGACCCGTGGCACAACTCCAGAGCATTCAAGTGGCCCGTGGCACATTTTCAGATCATTGAAGTAGGCCCGTGGCACATTCAAAGATCACTTAAATAACCCGCGACACAGTTCCAGAACACTTAAACGTGGCACATTTAGAGATCCCTTTAGTGACATGTGGCACAATTTTAGAGCACTTCAGTGCCCCCCCCCCCAGTGTGGTTACCTCACTCATGTTACATCACTCATGTTACCTGCGGAACATTCCCAGATTACTTAAGTGACTCCTGGCATAATTACGGATCACTTAAGAACGGATCACTCCAGAACACTTAAGCGGTCCGGAAACATTTCCAGAGCACTTGAAGGATCCGTGAAACACTTAGAGATCGATAAAGTGGCTCTATAAGTGATTTATCATTAGGGAGAATGTTAGTTCAGGTCCCCACAGTGGTGGTCGAGTGGTCATAGTGACGGACTCCCATCGTGAGGATCCGGGTTCGAATCCCACCGGTGCCGCAGTGGTGGTCGGCTGAAGTTGGAATCCAACTTCAAGGCTCGAATGCGAGCCGATTACCCCGTTAAAAAAAGTCTCGCCACAGAGAGCAACAGACCTACAACGTTACAAATATTCAACCATTACGCTTCACTCGCAATTTGAAGTATAGATGGCATCACTGAAATATCAAGCACAACACTAGCTACACACTCAACTTTTAGGTGCACTCACCTTTTCCCAGACTCTGCCACGAAGCTGGGCTGGAAGAGATCTAGGCAACGGGATAAGTCCGGTGGCAGAGCCCCTGGCGTTCATTCATTCAGGTGCCCACAAGCTAGCGAAAGATTTTTGTCGTGTTTGACGCACCGAGTAAGAAGCCATTAAGAATATTTCATATTTTCATAAAGAGTGGCTGATGACGTAAGTATTATCCAACGCCCCTCCTTCCTTGTCATAAGAAGTCAACAAATCGGAAACCCCCTCCCTCCATCGATGCTGACGTAATACTTGAATAATCCCAAAGTCGGGCAGCAAAACAGAAAAAAACGGGAATATCAGGTAAATACGGGACGCATGGTCACCCCATGTAGATAAGCAATTCATCGACCTTTGGAATTTTTTACACATTACGCGGGGCAAACGAGAAAGAGCTTTCTTTCTTGTTAGCCCCGCACATTAAGGTAACTGGCAATTTTCCGTATTTGGAATCCTAAACTTCTGTTTTTTGGGTTGTAGGTTGGTAGTAGGTTCCTCGTGGCCTCCCCCTTGTCTTTGTTCTAACCCAGTCTTAGTTATTTTTTTCACTATCACTGTTATTGTTCTATTTTATGAATTCCTCTATAAGAATTTATCAATATTGTTTAGAAGTATTAGTCAAATATACAAGGAATGGTCTGTTAGTTACATAAAGCCTTGAAATAAATTAAAAAAATAGGAGAAACTTCTATTTGTTTTGTTTTTTAAAGAAGAAATTTAGTCAACCAATTTATATAAAATGATGTCCATGACTGACCTATCTGTGCTGCCATCTGTCAAATAAAACTCAAACAAAACATTTTTGCACGGTATTTACGAGCATTATACCAATACCTGGCGGTACTTTAAAATGAAGTTTTTCAACATAAATTTTCAAATTTTTTATTAAATTTGGATTTTTATTTCACATTTGTATAATTGCAGTAACAGTCAATAGATTAATAAGGGATTTTATCAATACTATATAAACAATATAGCCATCATGTTGTTGGTGTCGTTGGGGTGAGCGTGGTTCATTAAAGCCTAGTGTGTGTAGCGCTCATAAGTTTGAGCCAATGTCCTTGAGCCGCCAGCTGTGTGGCGGGCGGCAATAATTACGTAACGATTTAGTGGATTAGGGTACGTCCATAGTGAACCGCTTCTCGCTACTCGCTTCATCGCGGCTGAAAAAAGATCGTGAACACTCATTGGGGCGGCCATAGTGCGCCCGCCTACCTGCTTTTACCGGCTGAAACTGCTTTTACCCGCTTTAACCGGAATGAATTGTTATTTCTTTTTCTCGCTTGACCGGCTCACCGCTTGCACTTTAAAACGGATACTTTCCTGTAAGTGTTCGTTTTATAGTGGAATAGTAAATCGACGGAGTTGATTGACTAATCGTTGATTAATTATGACATAATAAAAGCAAAATCGTTAATCATCAAGTAATTAAGGAAAATTAACAATTATAGTGAATCCTATTGTGAGAATTAATTATTGTCAATACTAATCGTTAACTAGTTATGGCATAATATAAGCGAAATCGGTTATTAATTAAGGATCATCAATGGTAATACTGAATCTAACGGAGTTTTTATGACGAATAATTATTGTTAATACTAATCGTTAACTAGATATGACACTAAAAGTGATATCGGTGATTAATCATTAATTAAGGTTAATTAACGATTATACTGAATCCAACGGAGTTTTTGTGACGGATAATTGTTGCTAATACTAATCATTAATTAGTTATGACATAATAAGCGAAATCGTTAATTAATTAAGAATCATTAATGATCATACTAAATCCAACGGAGTTTTTATGACGCCTAATTATTGTTAATACTAATCGTTAATTAGTTGACGTAATAAAAACGATATCGTTAATTAATCAAAATACCGTTGGATTTCATTTTAGCGTTAATTCGTTAATTAACTAATTAAGTTGATTAACTAATTAACGATAAAACGAAATCCAACGGATTTTGCCGTTAATTAACTAGTTATCGGCCAGTTTAGTTTTATCGTTATTAGTTGATTAGTTAATTATCGATCATGATTTAGTTTTATCATTAATATAAACTAATTGACGATAAAACTAAATCAAACGAAATTTTGTAACGATTAATTCTCGTTTTTCTAATCGAAAATTTGTTGTGGCACTAAAAGCGAAATCGCTGATTTATCATCAATTAATTAATTAACTATAATTAGCGATTACACTAAACCTATTGCAACTTTAAGGTGAGTCCTATTCATTTCATGTACATATTTTTTGTTGTCAACAAAAACACAATATATCCCCACGTGATAGCTCCATGATGCCAACTGCTCATGCAAGCAGACGCTCCCGCGAGCGGTGCACTATAACCACCACCGGCTAGAATCGCGCGAGTTCATCTCGCCTTCTACAACTGCCGCGGTTTAAGCAATAAAGCGAGAAGCGGGAAGCGGTGCACTATGGACGTACCCTGAGGTAAGTTCCAAGCGCTGGCAGTAGCGGGTTCACGAATGGGTTAAGCGAATCGCTACTGCCGGACTGTGTCCAACCCCCCTGGACCGGGGGTGTTGACGGTGTGGCAATTGTGAAAAGGCGACACCGGCTATAGGCAGAGCTTCATCTGCAATAGCTGGTGTTTCCTGGAAAAGGCAGAGTTCCTGCTCGCAACAACGATACCTTTTGAATTATGCCAAGGCCATACTCTTCTCCAGCGTGGCCCAATGCGTTCCAACGCTTTTCGAGGGCGATTAGTGTGTGGCCGCTCCATCATTGGCAATTAGGGAGTAGACAGAAATATCTTAGTAGTGGAACAACTAGTGTTTAGGAGGGGGGCAAAGTGAGGGTGGTGGGACAAACATTCCCTCTGTTCTCCCCCTCTCGCTACATAAGGCTGTAGCGAGGGGGGGTCTGACCGAAAAAAGGGGGTCAAATCTATTGGTCTATCCCTTTGCCCCCCCCCGAAATGAAAATGGTCCTCCCCGAACAAAATTTCTGGCTACGGGCCTGCCCCAGGTCCAATTTTTGCATGCCCCCCCCCCAAAGTGAGTTTATAGTGCGAAAAAACAAACAAAATGAGAAGAATTGGCCGGGGTCATCGGCCCATGTTCCTCTGTGGAACTTCTAACAAATTGGTACATGTTGGAATGTGTGTGTCCTTGGTGTGAACCTAAACGTAAAGCTCGTATATTTGTGTAATGTTTGTTATAGTGCTGCCATCTGTTACCAATTTTTCGAACTATGAATGAAGAATCATGTGATTTTTTTTGAAAATATACCGATATATATGCATATAGGCCTGCTGCTGTCTGTGGCGAGACCTTTTAACAGGGAGATCGGCTCGCATTCGCGACTCGAAGGTGGGAACCACAGAAAATCAACTTCAGCCGACCACTACTGTGGGGTGGGCCCTTAGGCTGGAGCCCTGTTGCCAGGGCCGCAGCTGGGGGGGGGGGGACCCCGAGACGATTCTTATCTTTTTTTGATTTTTTTTTAAGCTATAAATTCACTGTAAAGGGGCCCGTGAAAGTCTGGTGTGGGACCCCGCAAAGGATTCCAGAGTAGGGGCCCCTACTCCATGGGGGGGGGGCATGGCTAGCCTTCTCACAAAAATTTATTGGGGGGGCCTCGAAGAGCTGAACTCCCAAGTTCCAGCGCCCATGATTCCCATTATTAGTGCAGCCCTTCCCCCCCCCCCCGAACTCGTCAGTTACTGGTTTCAGGAGCATGTTATGAATTTCGGTAACCTGGGGCTGAGACCCAGACATTTCCCGTGGCTCTCTTCAGCCATGATTTCATACATTTTTAGCAAGAAGTCGGCATCTCCAAAAAGACATAAAAGTTTTACAGAATGCACTGGAATGCTCAGAAATATCTGTACAGAAATATGAATAAAACAAAAATTAATGAAGTTTCTGAAAATTGATGAAAATTTGAAATTAAAACGGCAGAAGCACGTAGTTTTTCAGAATAAATGAAAACCATTTCCAGAATCGTTGAGAATAAATGAAAGACATAATTGAAAATTAAGGAGAGAAATAATTCTAGAACTATAAAATGAAAATACAAAATTTATGAATGAAAAAATTTCAGCTAATTAGTGAAAGCTTCCAATAATTTGGTGCCCGTGTTTTTGTATGACTCAAAGTAGGCCAATGGGCAAGGCCATCTTAAAATAGCATCATGGGTACCCGGACTAAGTGATTTTTTCTGAGGCCCTACCTGCTGGCACTTTCGCGCAATATTTCAACCAGATCCCTTTTTGTGAAGAACCCCCACCCTTTTCTTGAGGGCTCACGGGCCGTGCCCGGGTGGGTCGAAGTTGATCGTGTTGTTAATTTTGGGTCGGGGCTGGGAAAAAAAAGTGAAGAACCTCTGGTTAAATTAAAGCCGAGTTTTCCTAGGAGCACGTTTTCTATGCCGCGTGCAACGGGCATCGCCCAGGGCGACACGCCGTCCACTCATCAATAGGAAAAGCGGTACGACTGTTTTCCCACAGAGCGCAACACGCCTGCCCTTTACGTTGGGCGTGATTGACTGGACTGCGTCGCGCGTTTTGCCGATCTTCTCTTCACTTTTGTTGTGTTTCCTTTCCCTTCCTTTCGGTCCTCCCCCCCCCCCTTATTTTATTGTGCAAAATGGCAAAAATGCATGTATATGCAGACAAAAGAACTGATGATGCGCCACGCGAGGAAAATGCAAACGCTTACAGCGTGATACAGTTACACGTTTCTGCCGACGCGAGAGGGACCTATTCGGTTCACGCGGTGCAAAAAAAAAAACACCTGCTACTGGAAAAACCCAGCTTTATAAGTCCGGATTATATGCATATGCGTATTTTGGCCTATTTTAACATTAATGCATATAAATGCATAAAATCAAATAATTTCCAGGATTAAGGGCATATTTTGGAATTTTATACCAAATCTGTCACGTTCTTTTTTACAATTTTTCAAAAAAAACATTTTCGTAACATTTTTTTTTTTTCACACGGGGCAGGAACGTCATTTCAACTTTTTCCGGGGTGGGGGGGGGGGGGGGACAAAGAACATATACTCAATGTATGTATATATATATATATTTGTATTTGTATGTACATATATATATATATATATTTGTTTGTATATATATATATTTGTATGTATATATATATATTTGTATGTATATATATTTGTATGTATATATATATATATATATATATTTGTTTGTATATATATATATTTGTTTGTATATATATATATTTGTATGTATATATATATATTTGTATGTATATATATATATTTGTTTGTATATATATATATTTGTATGTATATATATATATTTGTATGTATATATATATATATATTTGTTTGTATATATATATATATATTTGTTTGTATATATATATTTGTTTGTATATATATACATAATTTTTAGTGTATTTTCAAAAGCCAGGGACCCCCGTCCCCAATGACGGCCCTGACACAGGGGGATTTAGCGATTCGCTTCTCTGTCATAGCACAGCGCAATCATAATTAAAATATTATTATCATTACGAGGTTGAATTTTTTATATTATAAGCACAAGAAATTCGGCAGTTTTTAACATTTTAATGAATGTTCTTATGAGCCGTCTGAAGGATTGCCCGGCTGGACCACTTAGCTACGATCAAGGGCGTAGCGGGGGGGGGGGGGGGACTTGGAGGTCTGGTCCCCCACCCCCCGAAATGTGAGAAAATGACCGAAAAAAGGGAAAAAGATGGCCAAATCCATTGTTCTGTCACTTTGGTCCCCCCCCCCCGAAATAAAAGTGGTTATCCCCCCCCCCGAACGAAATTTCTGGCTACGATACTGGAAGCGGGGTGATTTCTTTGTTAGTCATATTTTTTGAGTCAAATGTTAAATGAGGTAAACAAAAATCGACCACTTCTTGACGCTATTTTTAGAAATACCAGTAACATAAATCCTCTTTTTGTTACTGGTATTTCGTTACTCTGAGCACCTACGAGTGACTAGAAATTAGAAATGTCTAAATAAAAAATATGCAGAAGTTATTTGCACAATAATAATAATGTGTTATGCACACGTGTGGGAAATTATTTTTTTGAAAATGAATAATGCATTAAGAGATGGAAAAAATATGCATCTTGAAAACTTTTTTTTTTTTTTTTGCAATTTTTTTAAACTCGTTTCCCCTTTTTAGTGCATATAATCCTGGCTCCAATTATATTTATAAAAATTTATTATTTTTTAATAATATTATTTTTTTATAGTATTCAAGAATCAATAGGTAAATGCACTGAAAAGACATTGTACGTGCTGCCACCTATGGTAATTAATTTGTACTAAATAGTTCAGAATTTTGAAAAAGAAATATCTTTATATCCCTATTTTTAATAAACTTTTTCACTGTTATTACGATTTTTTCGACTAAATATTATATTAAATCAAAATATTAATTCTACTTAATGAAAGTAAATAACAGTCACTAGTTGCTTAAAGTTAATTTTTGACTACTATATGAGCAAATAGTGCAACATTGCGAACGGTGTCGTCCTGGCGTACGTTACTTCGCGATGCCGTGTGCTGTGCTCTCCTGACGGCTTCAGGTGAGCCAATAGTGTGTTATTACTGTAATAACATAAGTGTGCTGTCCGTCTATGTGCAGATGGCAAAGTGAAAAATAGCGTCTGATGATAGACGATAAATTTCATGTTCAAGCCGGAACATCCAAGCAAAGCTGACTCGACTCTTACAAGTGCAGAAATAAAAAAAAACTAATTAACGGGATGAGTACGTGTTAACGCTAGGACGGTGCCATTTTATTTGCCAGTGGAATTATTATTTTAATCGTTTCCACTTATTTCTTGAATGAGATGGGAGTTGACCCCTTGGCCGTCTCAAGACCATCCCCCCGGACCAAGTGATTTTTGCGAGGCCCTACCTATTAAATTCTCGAAAATTTCAACCAGATCTCATTTTGAGAGGCCCTTTCTTCGCTTGAGGCTCCCGGGCCCATGGTAAGACGGCACTGCTTTGGCTCTGGCCATGTTTCATCGAGAAAAGTATGGTACGTCGCCAAAAAATTGTTTATGTATTTCAAAGTTAAACATACGAATGAGATGAATATTCTACATATGATGTCAGTACATAATGCAAATTATGAAAAGTAATTCTCATCCTTGATTTCGGTGAAGAATAAAAATTATAGAGTGAACTACACCTCGCATGTCAAAATGACCCGATCTAGGGCTTTCGCGAAATTTAACGGTCTTGGAGTGAATGGAATACAATTAAGATGAATAATGTAAAATTAATAAACAAATACAAACACAGGGCAAAATGCTCAATTTACTTAAATCTATAAATTTCCATGGTTTAACTCGTTTAACAGTCAGTTTGTTTCCCACGTTCATGCACTCATCAATAGGAAAGGGATAGTGGTTGATTGACTTTCTATTAGTGAGCAGCTACAGTACTAGTAACTAGAGATTCCTAAATAAAATACATGTACAAGTCATTTGCATGAGAATATGTTTTTGCAAATGAATATGCAATGAGACAAATAGAAAAGATGCATTGCGTGGTTATTTGTTCTTTAGCACATATTTTCTCAGTTTTAGTTCATATTTTGCCATTTTTTAAGTGGAAAATTCGGACTCTAATTATAACAATCATTTCATGTATTAAGGAAACAGTTATTTTTCGGATATTTTTGCTGAGGTGAACTCGGAAAGAAAAATCACCACGTCTCCGCCGGGACTCGAACCCAGGCCCCCTTGCATACCGGGCAAGCCACAGTGCGTGAAATAAGGAAGGCAGGGTCATGTCTCCAGTGGTGTAGATGGTAGCATGCTTGCCCGGTATGCAAGAGGGCCTGGGTTCGAGTCCCGGCGGAGACGTGGTGACTTTTCTTTCCGAGTTCACCTCAGCAAAAATATCCGGAAAATAACTGTTTCCTTGATATCTCGGGCTGAGAAAAAAAAGCCATCTATCTCACATTTCATGTATTGTTACCAAAGTGAATGGGACAGGGGGCGTAGCTAGAAATTTCGTTCGGGGGAGGGCCAAAGTGATAGAACAATAGATTTGGTCATCTTTTTTCGCAGTTATTTTCTCACATTTCGGGGGGGGGGGGCAGACCCCCAAGTCTTCCCCCTCGCTACACCCTTGGAATGGGACTGCCCCTGAGCAGGAGCGTACCCAAGAAAACTGATCTATGTGGGAGGGGACACGGAATTTCTTCCAGAGAATTCTTGAGTTGGTGCCAACTTTCCAAAAGCATTTAATTAACAAAAATTTATTTGATTGTTGGGGGCCTTTACCCTTGAGCCCCAGTCTAGTTTGATCAAGGTCCAAGTAAAAATATACTTTTATTCTCTCTCTCTCACTGAAACGAGCACAACTCCGGTCTATCGCCATAGTCAATTTATTCAGATCTAGTCATGTAAATCTGAGTATATCCTCCCAGATCTCATGAATCCCGAAATCCCTGGGCGGGATCATGAATATGATTATATACAAAAAATATATACAGAACAGCATATACATCTTTATTTATTCAAGGGTTGGACAAATCCCAGGCGACAAATCTCATGGCGACTGGGAAATCTGTATTGGCGACTAAAATTTTATATATGTGATTGCTAAATCAGAATCTAGTGATGGCTAAAAATTTTCCGATTTCATAATTGTCTTCCAACATGGAAAGGAGCAGAGCAGCGACTAGAGAGAGAGCAGTGGGTCTGGTGCTCCGGACGCTGGACCAGAATGGGAGTCGAATTCACCCTTTAACTGCTTCTTCTACATGCAGGGAGCGCCGAAATTCCGGCTTGCCCCTGGTGACAAAGTATCTAGTTGCGGCACTGGGAAGGGGGTCATCAATTGCCAGAAAGGTTGAAAAAAGATTATTTAAGACACTTTTCTCGTGAAAAACCATGCTTGACTCCTACGGAATTTGGCTGGTGATTAAATTTTTTTCTGATTTTTTTTTTTAGTCAAGCCCTGTATTTATTTATATTTTATGATACAGTGTATATTTCCCTCAAAATCAAATTACATTTCACTTGTTTAAGATTTATTTTACTCTCATAAACTGAAGAGCCAAAAAAACTGGTACAGGCATGCGTATGCAAATAAAGAGATATGGAACCAATCAGAGTACGGCACTGCGGTCGGTAACGCCTATATAAGAACAAGTGTGGCATAGTTGTTAGATCGGTTACTGCTGCTACAATGGCAGGTTATCGAGATTTAAGTGAGTTTGAACGTGGTGTTATAGTCGGCGCACGAGAGATGGGACATAGCATATTCGAGGTAGCGATGAAATTTGGATTTTCACGAGTGTACCGTGAATATCGGGAATCCGGTAAAAAATTAAATCTACGACATCGCTGCGGCCCGAAAAAGATCATGCAAGAACGGGACGACTGACGAGAATCATTAAATGTGACAGACGTGCAACCCTTCCGCAAATTGCTGCAGATTTCAATGCTGGGCCATCAACAAGTGTCAGCGGGCGAACCATTCAACGAAACATCATCGATATGGGCTTTCGCAGCCGAAGGCCCACTCGTGTACCCTTGATGACTGCACGACACAAAGCTTTACGCCTCGCCTGGGCCCGACAACACCGACATTGGACTGTTGAGGACTGGAAACATATGGTAAGTTTTATTAATTTATTGATATGTCTAACCGAAAAAAAAAATTATTTTACCACGCTTTATTGAGTATAAGTATTAGAGGGATGCAAAATACTATATCTTGATTGTTTTTGAAGATTCTCAATAAATTATCATTGAAGAAAATGCTTAAAATAGATGAATTTATCAAAAATGTGTAACTATATTTAATATATCGCTTACTTTTTCTGTCAGGAAACTGCGGAATCACGAGGAAATTGAACTTTTCCGTTTTTTCTTGTAATGCAATATGTTCTACTAACAGAAGGTTATACTGTACATGCACAACCGAATGTGGTCCACACAAACCATAAAATACTGTGGTCTGTGGAACTGCCTATCTCAACATTTGTGGGGTTTTTCAGGGAAAAACAAGGAGTTTACTTCAAGTGGCTCTAAACAAAGCTATTCTTAAAAGCACAAAAGCTTTTAAAGACTTGACCGGCAGCGTCAAGAAGAATGTAGTTTTCGGAATCAGCAGGGGTCCCCATATGGACGGATGCCTCCATGTGACATATTTCCCACATAAGCGACACACTATACACTCCCCGTCCTTCTAAATAGGAAATGGTGCTTGTATTCAGAAAACCTGCGTTGAAGCAGCTGAAACTGAACCCAATTGAAATGCTCTTTGTCAGCTGCGAGTGCCCCCTTTATCATGAAAAGAAAAAAAATACATGAAATAAAAAAAAAAAAATTCAAATGTTTGGAAGCATTTCAGAAACTGGTTTCTCTTCCCACTTTCTCTCAAAAATTCCCTCATACGCCGGAATTGGCAGGGCTCCAGCCCGTAGCGAGCCTTCTCGGGGCCCCGGTGCATAGTTTTTCATGGGGGCCTCCCTTGAAAGGGTTATACGCAAAAGGTAGGTTCATCTTCTCTTCTCATTTTGCAGAATAAGAAACTGTCAAAGATTTTAAGAAATGTGCAAAATAAGTAAATATTTTTTTGTTGGGGGCCACCCATTTGGCTCACGTTCCTGGAGCATTATCCCGGTTGCCCCAGGCTAGTTTCGAGCTTAGGACAGTTACCATAATTTTTAGTTTTTCGTGCTATGAATCCATTATAGTGAACCCATTAACTGAAAAGTCTGGCTTCGGGGGCCCGCCAAACATCCCAGGCTAGAAGCCGTTCCCCAGTATGTGGGAGTCCATGGCCTTGCTTATAACCCGCTGAGTGCCCCCCCCCCCCACGGTAAACACGCCACTAGATGCCACGGACGGGCTGTAACTAGGAATGAAGACAATTCTATTGTCGGTGGGGACGGGGGGGGAAAGCATCGAAATGCCTCCTCGAGATCGACTGAGATGCCGCAAGATATTTAAAATTTCTAACAGTGCTGTTTGAAATTTAACAGCCTCTTTGCGGTCACCGGCGGGACAAAAAAGAAATTCGTCCGTAAAAGAGAATTGACCGGGAAAGGAGTTGAATCTATTAAAACCTTGAGAATAATTCTTCATTTTGAAATAAACACAATTTTGAATAACATAAGAAATACATCCTTTAGAAAAATTCCCCAATTTAATTTACAATGGAACAAAAAAAAAATTACAGTAATTTCCGATAAATGAGTCGCGTCCTGAAAAATGGCCGGGAAAAAAAGTGCAGGCTTTCTGCTGCGCGTCCAGCGTGAAAACTGATTGGTCAAAAACCCTGAATTTCAGGTTTTTAACCAATCAGCGTTTACACGCTGCACAGAAATTTTAATTCTAGGAAAACCCGGCTTAAAGGCCGAAACACACTGTACTGACGTGACTATTCAGTCTAGGTGTGGAAAACATATCCATGCGATTTTTTTTTGGGGGGGGGGGGGGAATTGAGCTAGCTCTCAAAAATTAATAGGGGGGTCTCGAATCCCATTGTCCCCCCTAATCTTGCCCCATGACTTTTCACTCTGATATTAAATAATACATCAATTTCACACTGGTTACAACCTTCCTTTGTGAACTGGCCAACTCCTCCACACATACAAATAAGAGGTTCTGTCACGGTGGGAAAAGTAGGACACTTTCCCCCCCTTTGACAAATAAGCCTGACATAATTTTAACCTAGAATAGTCATGTCAAATAAGTGAAATTTGCTAAATGTAAATATAATTGTGTTTGTCGCGTGGAAAATATTTGAGCTTCTGTCTTTATATTATTGTGGAAGGCTGAGATGAATCTCGTGGTTGTCTATTTTTTTTTCCTTGTGTTATCATTCCGTCTGATATTCATAAAATGCCCGAGATCTGAACCACAGATCATTTGTATAGAGTGGACACACACTCTTTATGCATCACACTGTATGTGTTTGTCGGAAAATCCAAATTATCGAATGCTTTGCTTTGACATCTCAATCATTTGAGCTCAACAACAAATTCCTTGAATTTTTCTGATTCTTCCTGTGAAATTTTGAGAAATTCCGAGTTAAATTGAACAAGAAAATACGTGTTCTTTTGAATAATATATTCTTTCTTTTGTGAGAGAGACACACCTAATGATCCACTGATAATCAAAGATATTATCGCCATCTTGATGAGTCAGTTTTCTTGTTCCCGCACGAACGCGAATGCTTCCCGTACATGTAAAAGGAAGATAAGATTCCTTTTCTTTTTTTCTCTTTCTCTCTCACTTGTTCGTAATCTGTTGTATATTTTTTTTTATACTTGAAAAGCCGATTTTTCGCCTTTTGCATATTCTGAGTCGATGGTTTTTTTAAAATAAGGGAAACAAACATTTTTGTTAACCAAGAGTCAAATAATTTTGAGACCGTGTGAGTTTTTCAATTTTAAAAATTTATATATTTTTTTTTTCCTTTTTCTCTCCACTGTTTCCAATGCTTTGAAGGAAAAAAAAAAAGGGTTGTGTTGTAAAATATGTTGAGGAAGAGAAACTTTTGAAATAATGTTATATATGCTTGAAGTTATTCTCTGTCATCGAGAAAGTGTTGAATTTGAATTTTTTTAAGAATTTCCTTTGTTTGGATTTAAATTTTTCGGCATGTCGCGAAACAAGAATATTTATATATGATGTCGCATATCGTTGGAAAGCTAATTTTTTTCTCCACACAATGATGTTAATGTTTTTTCATTTTGATGAATATTTATGCATTTAATCCGGAAATCTTATATTGAAAATTATTGTTGTAATTATAAACTTTGCTGAAAGCCGTTCATTTTCTTAAATCGACCCCGTATTGAGAGAAGATGTTTTTCTTTTGGTTTCATGTTTGTGTTCGCGCCTCGTATTACAATTGGGTAAAATTTTGGATGACGCAGTTTGCGCGACGAATTAGAGGGTGCGCTTTCTCAAGCCCCGCCCATCACTCAATTTACATATTATCACTGAAAAACTTTGGAGGCGTGCAGTTCATCGGGACCAGTTGCACGAGAAAGCGTGGTCCCGCCGTTGAAGAATCCCCCCCCCCCCACGTAACTTGAAGAGCCCCTGAAACTCAAATCCCAAGTCAAGTCACTCAAACCCCATTTAGTTCTGAACTGCCAAAAGTCGTAATATTTTACTTGAAGATGTAAGGAAAAAAAAAAAAAAACAGTATGAAGCATCGTCTCTTTATATCAGTTGCTCCAAACTGATCCAGGAAGGAAGGTTTACTGTCATGCCAGAAAGATGAAGCCCAGCAGCTGTCTCTTGCAGTCCAGTCTAAGGATGCTACTTCGTCCATGTCCACACTACCCCGAGTGGTAGTACAGATGGAGAACTTTGATGCTCCGACATCGTAAAGTATGTGCACGGACCGTTGCTTCAGCAGATACAGAGGACATTAATCGTTCAATTCGCCAAGCAGATTCGCCAGTCAAAGGATGACTTATGAGAAAACGAACTGTCCGTACTGAGTGTTCAAGTTAAAGGGAACTGTTCATCGAAATCCGGTTGTCAAGAATGAAGTGACCTTAATATGGGAGATAGTGAGTAAATTTTCTCTTACAAATTTTGTTGAGTGGTCAGGAAAAGCCAAACTGCAGTAATATTTAGTTTCTTGTCTTTTGCAATCAAATAATTTTTCGATAAGTAAAGTAAGGTATTTCAGCATCGTTTTTTCTTTTTGGTATTTTGTTTTTGGTTATATGAATTAAGAATTAAAGAACCTAATGTGCATTTAGACCTCTGTGTGTTGACATATTATTTTTTTCTTTGTGACGTAATTGTCACATTGGTGCCGTGACAAACTCGAATCTGAGTAATTATCTTTTCTCCTGAAGCTATTCTAAGATATGCATTTGTGTTGCATGAAAATAGAAAATATTCTGCTCTCTTGTCAAGTAAAATACTAATTAAATGTCACACACACAGAAATTTTATTTTGGAGGTTAGCTATGAAATATGTGAATATTTGGTGTGCCTATAATTGAGAAATTTCATGTTGGTATAAGGAGGATACAATTTAAGTACATAGTGATGTATATATTCATATGTACAGGTTATGTTGATCGAATTCTTTAGGGGTGACCTCTCATTTGATGCACAAATAATTGTTTTGGTTCTACTGCTAGTTATTTTTCCTTTGGTAAACAGACATACACACACAGTGACTATGGCACAAGCACAGGATCCACAAACCCTGTGGCCTATTTTGATGGGTGCATATAACAATTTGCCCATATTTTCAGGTACAGCTGAACCCTCAGCTCGTGAGTTATTTCGTTGCATTGGCCATGCAACTGCAATTGGCAGGGTGGAATGCACCATAGAAAAAACATTGTACTACAGAAGTGTGCAGGGAAGGTGGCTTCGCAAAAAAAGAAAAAAAAAATCTGTTACCAGAAGAGTAAACACCTCTATGTTCTCCGTCGTTTTCATGTTCACACTAGGCATGATGTGTGATTGCAAGAATTCCATGCAAATTTTTCTCTTTTGTGTGTGTGTATAATCGAAAAACAGAATTTTCCAATGTATGCTCAGGGTTGATCTCATGAATATTCGCTCAGTATTCTTTTTCTTTCGTACACAAAAAGCAATGTAAGTGCTGTCTCTCTTTGGAGGATAATGTTGCCCGATTATACCTTTTCAAAATGGAAAAAGACCATAAAGTCTGTGTATAAAATAAAAAAAAAATTTTGAGTCAAATCTTTCAGAAGGATAGACGAAGTATAATTTTTTTCCCTTGTCCTGTCAAATGGACGTGTGGTCAATCCGAACTCTCACTCTCTAGTACAAACTTTCATGTAACGTGAACATTCATTGATTGTTTGTATATCATGAAACGGCATGTCTAGACATGACAAATGTCGTAATGAGAATACAAATCATTGAAGTGTTGTATAAGAATGAAATGTTTGTCGCAACTCTAATTGGCTCTGTTGTATCATAAGCTGATGCTGCGACCATGGTAACCATTATCAATTTCAACCAGTTCACCGAGTCACAGCATCCCTTAAAGACTGCAATTGAAAAACAATTTTCTTCATTCTGTGTGTATCATATCATAAAATTGTCAATGTAACAATTTGCATTTGCCTGACCACTGAGACAAAATGGAAGGGGAAATTGACTCACAAATGTATAATTTGTCACAATGTAACATTGAAAAACATGTTTATTTAGTTTGTATAACAAATATCATTTGTTTATAATGTCAGCAATCGAATATTAATCATATGTGTTGTTGCTTGAGTATTCCAGGAAAAAAGAGAATTTTGTGATGACACGTAAACATAAGCAAGTATGTCGAGTATGATTGAGGACAATCAAAAGAATCTCAGAAGAAGTCGGTTTGTAGATTTAAAGTTTGTTCATTTGTTGTATCTGTGAAACACCAGATCCTTTTTGTTGTATCTGTGAAACACCAGATCCCTTTTGTTGTATCTGTGAAACACCAGATCCCTTTTTGTTGTATCTGTGAAACACCAGATCCCTTTTGTTGTATCTGTGAAACACCAGATCCCTTTTTGTTGTATCTGTGAAACACCAGATCCCTTTTGTTGTATCTGTGAAACACCAGATCACTGTTGTGTATTGATGATTTAAGTATTTGTACGTTGAGAAGTAGTAGTTTCGTTTTCATTGATGTTGTCCTTTCTTTTACGTTAGTTTCATTTTCATGGTGTGTTGGTTTCGTTTTCATGATGCGTGTGTAGAGTCCGAAGCATGGACAAATTCGTTGAATCGAAGTCATATTTCGATGGTATGAGAAGCAGTATAGAGGTAACACATTGGAATAACTCAGGTGACACACTTTGTATTTTGTTCGTCTGTGTGGACATTGTCTTCATCTCTTGTCCCCAAATGTCAAATGAGTCATGGTAACGTTTGCGATTGTTCTTTCTTTTGAAACACTTTGAACTGCCAGGAAACTAAATCACTCAATCATTTTCTTTCTTTTCATCAAGTACTGTGTCACATCATTGAGAGTAGATCTTGACATCTGTTTTTTTTTATAGAGTGTTTTCTCTAAAAATTTTCCCTGCGGTAAAATTTTTTTTCCGAAACCGTCGGTGATGTCACGGTGGGAAAAGTAGGACACTTTCCCCCCCTTTGACAAATAAGCCTGACATAATTTTAACCTAGAATAGTCATGAAAAGTAGGACACTTTCCCCCCCTTTGACAAATAAGCCTGACATAATTTTAACCTAGAATAGTCATGTCAAATAAGTGAAATTTGCTAAATGTAAATATAATTGTGTTTGTCGCGTGGAAAATATTTGAGCTTCTGTCTTTATATTATTGTGGAAGGCTGAGATGAATCTCGTGGTTGTCTATTTTTTTTTCCTTGTGTTATCATTCCGTCTGATATTCATAAAATGCCCGAGATCTGAACCACAGATCATTTGTATAGAGTGGACACACACTCTTTATGCATCACACTGTATGTGTTTGTCGGAAAATCCAAATTATCGAATGCTTTGCTTTGACATCTCAATCATTTGAGCTCAACAACAAATTCCTTGAATTTTTCTGATTCTTCCTGTGAAATTTTGAGAAATTCCGAGTTAAATTGAACAAGAAAATACGTGTTCTTTTGAATAATATATTCTTTCTTTTGTGAGAGAGACACACC
Source organism: Pholcus phalangioides (assembly GCF_987345545.1). Classification (NCBI taxonomy): domain Eukaryota; kingdom Metazoa; phylum Arthropoda; class Arachnida; order Araneae; family Pholcidae; genus Pholcus; species Pholcus phalangioides. The sequence goes on from NW_028301628.1 coordinate 21,351,937, forward strand.
TAATGATCCACTGATAATCAAAGATATTATCGCCATCTTGATGAGTCAGTTTTCTTGTTCCCGCACGAACGCGAATGCTTCCCGTACATGTAAAAGGAAGATAAGATTCCTTTTCTTTTTTTCTCTTTCTCTCTCACTTGTTCGTAATCTGTTGTATATTTTTTTTTATACTTGAAAAGCCGATTTTTCGCCTTTTGCATATTCTGAGTCGATGGTTTTTTTAAAATAAGGGAAACAAACATTTTTGTTAACCAAGAGTCAAATAATTTTGAGACCGTGTGAGTTTTTCAATTTTAAAAATTTATATATTTTTTTTTTCCTTTTTCTCTCCACTGTTTCCAATGCTTTGAAGGAAAAAAAAAAAGGGTTGTGTTGTAAAATATGTTGAGGAAGAGAAACTTTTGAAATAATGTTATATATGCTTGAAGTTATTCTCTGTCATCGAGAAAGTGTTGAATTTGAATTTTTTTAAGAATTTCCTTTGTTTGGATTTAAATTTTTCGGCATGTCGCGAAACAAGAATATTTATATATGATGTCGCATATCGTTGGAAAGCTAATTTTTTTCTCCACACAATGATGTTAATGTTTTTTCATTTTGATGAATATTTATGCATTTAATCCGGAAATCTTATATTGAAAATTATTGTTGTAATTATAAACTTTGCTGAAAGCCGTTCATTTTCTTAAATCGACCCCGTATTGAGAGAAGATGTTTTTCTTTTGGTTTCATGTTTGTGTTCGCGCCTCGTATTACAATTGGGTAAAATTTTGGATGACGCAGTTTGCGCGACGAATTAGAGGGTGCGCTTTCTCAAGCCCCGCCCATCACTCAATTTACATATTATCACTGAAAAACTTTGGAGGCGTGCAGTTCATCGGGACCAGTTGCACGAGAAAGCGTGGTCCCGCCGTTGAAGAATCCCCCCCCCCCCACGTAACTTGAAGAGCCCCTGAAACTCAAATCCCAAGTCAAGTCACTCAAACCCCATTTAGTTCTGAACTGCCAAAAGTCGTAATATTTTACTTGAAGATGTAAGGAAAAAAAAAAAAAAACAGTATGAAGCATCGTCTCTTTATATCAGTTGCTCCAAACTGATCCAGGAAGGAAGGTTTACTGTCATGCCAGAAAGATGAAGCCCAGCAGCTGTCTCTTGCAGTCCAGTCTAAGGATGCTACTTCGTCCATGTCCACACTACCCCGAGTGGTAGTACAGATGGAGAACTTTGATGCTCCGACATCGTAAAGTATGTGCACGGACCGTTGCTTCAGCAGATACAGAGGACATTAATCGTTCAATTCGCCAAGCAGATTCGCCAGTCAAAGGATGACTTATGAGAAAACGAACTGTCCGTACTGAGTGTTCAAGTTAAAGGGAACTGTTCATCGAAATCCGGTTGTCAAGAATGAAGTGACCTTAATATGGGAGATAGTGAGTAAATTTTCTCTTACAAATTTTGTTGAGTGGTCAGGAAAAGCCAAACTGCAGTAATATTTAGTTTCTTGTCTTTTGCAATCAAATAATTTTTCGATAAGTAAAGTAAGGTATTTCAGCATCGTTTTTTCTTTTTGGTATTTTGTTTTTGGTTATATGAATTAAGAATTAAAGAACCTAATGTGCATTTAGACCTCTGTGTGTTGACATATTATTTTTTCTTTGTGACTTAATTGTTTCGGTTAAAATGCTCTAGTACATATTTATTCAGGAGAATTACTCACCGATACACAAAGGGTTATTGCGGACACGGTAACAACTCAAAAATGGTACCCCACTAATATGATCACCAGGCCAAAAGTTTTCTTTCTTGGAGTACTGTCAGCTTAAATAGTACTCAACAATCTTGCACCACAACAGTTCTACTGTATACATTGTCATATTGTATACATGTGAATAAGTCAATGGATGCAGTGACAGACTTCAATAGCTCCAGTATTTATTAACATTTGAAATCACAATTGTAATTTGCAATGCATTGTGCTGAATGTGAAAATTAAGCAGAAACAAACATGTGTACGCCTGTAGAAAAGAAAAAAATTAAGCTGGAATGTTTATTAAGTTAGAATTCTTCATCTCCCTCGTCTTCACCACCTTCAGTCGAATCGATTCCAACTTCCTCGTAATCTTTCTCCAGGGCTGCGAGATCTTCACGTGCTTCAGAAAACTCCCCTTCCTCCATACCCTCTCCAACATACCAGTGAACGAATGCTCTCTTAGCATACATCAGATCGAACTTATGATCCAATCTGGCCCAGGCCTCTGCTATTGCTGTTGTATTCGACAGCATGCAGACTGCACGTTGAACTTTGGCGAGATCACCACCAGGAACAACAGTTGGAGGCTGATAATTGATACCAACCTGAAAAAAAATACAAATGTTTAGATATAACACTTTTTGGAAATTTGTCGGCGTCATTACATAAATTATTCACTAGGGTTACTGAATATGAAAAATACCTTGAAACCAGTTGGACACCAATCAACAAATTGAATTGTGCGCTTGGTCTTGATGGCAGCAATTGCAGCATTTACATCCTTCGGAACAACATCCCCACGATAAAGAAGACAGCAAGCCATGTATTTTCCATGACGGGGATCACATTTGACCATCTGATTTGCTGGCTCGAAACAGGAATTGGTAATCTCTGCTACAGTCAACTGCTCATGGTAGGCCTTTTCTGCAGATATAACCGGCGCATAAGTGACGAGAGGGAAATGAATTCTCGGATAAGGTACCAAGTTTGTCTGGAATTCTGTCAGATCAACGTTGAGAGCTCCATCAAAACGAAGGGAAGCAGTGATCGACGATACAATCTGGCCAATCAAACGATTCAGATTGGTGTAAGTGGGCCGTTCAATATCGAGGTTCCTGCGGCAGATGTCGTAAATTGCTTCGTTGTCCACCATAAAAGCACAGTCTGAATGTTCCAAGGTGGTATGAGTAGTCAGGATAGAATTGTATGGTTCAACAACAGCTGTTGACACCTAGCAAATGATTAAAACATTGAATATATTTTTGCTCATATTAATTGAAAGTAAAATACATTCACAAGAATAAATTGTAGGTTTAACTCATTTAATGGCACATTCAGCTGAAATACAAGGTTTCAGGTATTACAAAATAAGGGTTAATTTTTATAGCAAGATTGTATTATTCATTAGAATTTGGTACCATCACGATTGATACAATATCATAGCTGCCAACTTTTGAAAATGAAAATTCGGGATATTTTTGCGTGAACCTGTATTTTATGCTAAAACCACTCCCTAATAAAAACTAAAAGGGATTTTTTCAAATAAAAAAGGATTTTCCACATAAAAGTTAAAGCATTGGGGAATAAAATCCCTACACAAAAACAAGTGAAATTGAAGGCCAAAACTTCAAAATAGTGATCTAAAAAAATATGTTCAATCAGAAACACTGAACAAACATTCTGCGCGAATGACAACAAAATCGGAAAATGAAGGGAAAAAAAGCATCAATTTTTGAAGAACAGACTGACATTTGCTTGATGGTTTTTTCATTTCACATGAGTGATGATGGTAGGCTTTCCATGTTTATGTCCATAACACAACTTGTACAAAAAGAAAAAGTCTGCCCTTTTCTGGAACGTTTGATGAAAGGAAATTCATCGGAATAAGTATCTTTAAAATTGATTAAATATGTTTCTGCTTATCAGTATTCATGTTTTGTTATATCGCACATACGTAACTTCAACAAAAGAAATTAACCATATGCGCATCACTATAATCTTCAATTATCCAGGACTATTGGCTGCTAAGCTATTTCCCTGCATGATAAGACAAACAACTTTCTTGGTGCCCTCAGAGGGTTTGTAAAATGGTGAATTTCCCCATTTACGATGTTTGACGTCATTTCGAAAGGAAAAAAAGAGGCTTCATGCCCCACAAGAAATTCCTTAGGGATTGTTTCCATAAGTGGGGATTTTTTAAATGAAGTAGAGAATTTTAGGGACAATTAAGGATTTTGTGATTTTCGTAAAAATTCAGGAGATTTAAGAACTTTTCGGGAGGTCGAGGGATGAAGCTAAAATTCGGGAGATTCCCGGAGACTTGGCAGCTATGCAATATCAATGATAATCTGCTTTATACACAAATTTCAATGGCTGCAGTATTAACAGATTTGTTCCAAGCATGTCTCAGGCATAATAGCAATACAATTCGACACCCCAGTAACAATAATCGAAACCAACTGATCAAATATACAGTGAAACCTGTCAAAGATAGATTCCGGACAAGACAAACCTACTATGAATGGAATCAAAAGAAAGATGTCAATCTTTTTCCAAATATATCCCCATTTCCCATTCTGAAAGTTTTTAAACCATTTCATATGAAAATATATGGAAAATGGATTGAAAAGGGGGGGGGGGGGAAAGCCTATGCCTTCAGAACATGCGTTCTATAAAAGGCAGGAACGAGCATCAAATTGAAGTCTAGACATTCTAGAAGCTTATCTTTTCCACCTGCATATTTCAGACAAGGAAATGAGCTGACCAAATCACAAACAGATGGGAGAAACACTAGAAATTAAAACTAATGGGTTGGGCCAACACCAACTTTTAATAGACTGGTAAGCTGGTGTGTTGGTTGTGTACATAATACAAAATAGGATCTCATATCTTTATAAATTCTCATTTATCCAATTTTGAAGCTGTTCACTTTAGCTTTCGGTTAATGTTTTTTTTATAGTGCATTTACATTTAAAAAAAAACTTACCAACTTTTGGGTAATACGATAAACAAATTAAACAATCTTGTATGGAAACCTAAGGAAAATAATCTTTTGGCTAATGAGATATTCAGGAACGAATTATCTTCATTAGCCAAAAGATAACTATACCATGTCTAAAGGGGAAAAAATTTAGAAATAATCGAACAAATGTTTTCCAATTATTTTAAAGTGAAACATGAATTTCGGTTTGCATTAGTTATTTTTGCTGTGACATAAATTCCATATATTGATATTTAAATGACTGACCACATTTCCTGGGTCCCTGAAACTTAGGGTGATGAGAAAACAGTCTTCAACTAGTCTAAATTAAATCACAATGTAACCTCATTCACATGGCTCAAAAGTTAGATTCAGTGATCATGCTTGTATACAGGCAATTCCCATGAAATTGACTTGCCCCCAGCAGTAACATCAGAAAAGACAGGCTTTTTTCCGTCATTCTATTTATATTCATTTCTGAAAAGTTACCATTCTGCTTTTAATCTTTTCATCAGATTTTTTTTCAAGTTTGCTTGAACAAATATTCATTTGTTAAGGAACGTCGTTTTTCTCCTGGCTGTCCCCAGCCCAATTTTCAAATTTAAAAATTATAACTTTCTATCTTGAAACAAAAATATATATTTTGTTTCTAAGATTGAAAATATACAAGTCTTAACTTTCTGACTTATAAAAAAAAAAAAAAGACAAAATTATGAATTTTTTTTTCAATAGCTTATAGCCAAATGAAAATTTTCCCTTGCTTTCTCCCCCTATTAATGACATTTGGAAAGCATTGGTCCTACAACACCAGTTGCCATCTATAAAATTTTATGTTAAGAATAATCACTTGAGCCACTCAAACCAATTAGAATTGTAAATTCACAAATTAAATTTATTCAGGAAAGTTTTACTAAATGTCCTTCTCCTGACTTTGTTTTTTGTGAAAAATATATAGTCATGCTTAAGTACAGTCTAACCTCGCTAGTGCGTCACCCAGTTAACACGTCACTCCGCTTACCGTGTCATTTTTTGGAAGTCCCAATTATCCTCAGGCAGGAATTGGCACAGCTGTGTCTCACTCCGCTTGCTAAGTCATATTTTTGCCCTCCCAAGAGTGACTCATTAACGAGGTTTGGCTGTATTTGCAGGGTTCAAGTTCCAGAGATGTGAACGCGAATATAGAAAAACAATCATAAATGACACCATAAACTTTTATGGCATCCCTTCTATGCCCTAATTGCTAGACGCTGTACTCAATGTCATACACGGGAAGGAGGGTGTTAGAATTCTACCCCCTCCCCCAAGGGGAAGATTGTTATTTTACAGGAAAAAACCTCCCAGAAAAATTTTTTATGCACACCTATGGTTGTACCAACATATAGTTGGGATCTTCATATTAAAATTTTGAGCTTGCCCTTTTTTTAAAAAAACTCATTAAATATGTGAAAAAAAAGGGTAAACTATTAAGCAACATCACACAGGTCGGAAACATATCCACAAATTGAACAAGAAACAATTGTCAATTTTGATTTAGTTGATGTTAAATGATCCTTTGGGTATGCATTGAGTGAATTGAAATGTCCACAATATATGTGATACTGAAATGCCACCACCCATTCATTTTGATGGGGAGGGAGTCTCATGAATAAAAGCACTTCTCTACAAAGAAAAAAAAATTATGGCAGATTTATGGCATTTGTATCTTTTGCTTGAAGTTTATTTGTAGTTTAATTATTAATGTTTAAATTTAAGCAATTAGAAGAAAAAAGCAGTTGGGTGATGTGAAAATATATTTTCTAAATGATTAGCAAGATTTGCTCTACTAACCAATGTCTCCCCTGATTTGTAAAGCCCAGTTTCACAAATGCATTCAATAGGTTTGGTGCATATATACGTTGACAAATGGATCAATATTGTGATTTAAATATGAAATAGATATTTTAATTTGAATACCAACATATTGGTGTTAGCCTATATTTAGAAGTAAATATTGACCACTAATAAAGATGAAATAATTCTATAAAAACTAACCTGAGGTGCAGGATAAATAGCAAACTCCAACTTAGATTTCTTGCCGTAATCAACTGAAAGTCGTTCCATCAGCAGGGAGGTGAAACCAGAACCGGTGCCGCCACCAAAGCTGTGAAAGATGAGGAAGCCTTGGAGACCAGTACACTGATCAGCCAATTTACGGATGCGGTCAAGCACCAGATCAACAATCTCCTTACCGATGGTGTAGTGCCCACGAGCATAATTGTTAGCAGCATCTTCCTTGCCTGTGATCAGCTGTTCGGGATGGAACAGCTGGCGATATGTCCCGGTTCGAACTTCATCAACTACCGTTGGCTCCAGATCTACATAAACAGCTCGAGGGACGTGCTTACCAGCACCAGTCTCGCTGAAGAAGGTGTTGAAAGAATCGTCTCCACCTCCAATTGTTTTATCGCTTGGCATCTGACCATCTGGTTGGATTCCATGCTCAAGGCAATACAACTCCCAGCAGGCATTGCCCATCTGGACTCCGGCCTGGCCAACATGGATACTGATACATTCACGCATGATTAGCTACCAGAAAGATCTAGGGCGAAAAAAGTAAAAAATAAATTTTATAGGATTATGTATTTTTCTACATCTACTTTGAATTTAAAAATTTTGACGCACATGGGGGAGGGGGGGAAAGACTAAAAAAGGCTGTGATACGATACTATTCGATTTCACGTGAACTAGAATTAAATGTAAGTTAGACATGTACAGAGTCGTTCCCAAAACATAATTGCAATTTAATATTAATTACAACTATACAGGGTGTTCTGTTAATGGACAGACAAACTTAAAGGGTTGTTATTGACATAGGGGCAAAAAGTACAATGGAACATGGTGTCGCAAACCATGTTGTGGGTTAAAATCATGAAAAATGCACGCAGGCCCCAAGTGCAAAGAAGAAATGGGGATGGCAGTTGATCGCTAAATGAGTTTATTGCCCATATGTGACACAAGCAGCGTCACGGTACACAAGCTGGGATAGGATCATGCGCTGTGTACAACATAAATTAATGCTATTACGACAGTAAGCACATGTATCAGCTAGTTGTCTGTTTCAATGAATATAGTGATGGCTGGCTTCACTAACAAGGAATTCACCGATATGTATCTGATTTACGGTCAAGCAGATTGTAATGGCAGCTTAGCACAGCTGATACCAACAGCAATATCCGAAAAGACGTTGCCTGCAACATACTATCTTCACCATCTGTTATACTTTGCCTCCACAGTTCAATTCCAATCCGTCTTTTTCCTATATGGGATCATCTTAAATCACTTGTTTATACGACACCCGAGGATCTCATAGCGCAGATTGTCGTCGCTACAGCAGACATCAAAAGCATACCTTGTATATTCGAGCGCGTCCGGCAGAGTTTAAGCTACATCTGATTTTTTCTATGTAAAATGTAAAAGAATCTTACGATGCAAAAAAAACACAGCAACATAGACAAGTTAACGCTCGTTATCTGGCAAAGTTTCTAAACTAACATTCATAATTCAACGGACATGTGCTTTTTACTCAAAATGATTTTTTTTTTTCACGAAACACCAGGATTTGATGCAATGACGATCGACTATAGTAATTTCTGTTGCTTCCAGTGACGACCTTATTTTTTGAAAACGGAAACTGACCCGCATTTACACTTTAAAGCTGAAAAACCATTGCAAACCATCTTTAGTAGCACAATCACGGATATTATCGGGGCTTAGCAATGGAAAGTCAGATGAGAGGCCAATAGTTTACAGTAGAATAAACACTCTTGTCAGAAAAAATTTCGCGGCAAGCAGGAACAAATTTTTTTTGCCATCCTTTCCGAAATTCTGGGCATACTGAAGCAAAATTTGCTATTCTGCACAGAAAAATTTGAAAATACATTATTGGAGCAGGATGGCACAAGATGTTAATTTTGGCACAGTGTGACGCAATTTTGCAATGCACAGAGTTCCCACCCCCTGGTATAAAAACCAGCCTGCCATTCGCAAGATTTGCAAATAAATTGTAGGTCCTGGCCTAATTAGCCCACATGTGAAAAAATAACTGTGGTGCAACAAAAAATGATCAAAAATGTTTTCAATGCGATGAACAACCAATATCGCTTATCTCATCCAAAATACCCATCATCGAAATCAGATAACATCATTTGCGGCTTGGGTTGCTACAGCTAACCACACATTGGCAAAGAAAAAATTAAGCTAACTTGGTGATGACCCCATTACAGAATTCGTATAATTTTGACCACCTACATTACTTTATTATAAAAATTGTACTGCACTTTCAATGAAGACTAATGCACCAAAATCTAAAAGATGATTGCTATGAACAAGGCCTGAATGTGGTTGCCTTAAAAAAAAATCTTGAGAAATGACTGAAAAAAAATAAAACATGCTCTTGAAAAATTGGTTATTTTGATGGTATTTTTCCAAGTTTATAGGATATGTTCAAAAGTTGAAAGTTAACAGTATCAAAATCATGTTTAAATTTTTTAAAGTTTAGATTTCATCCAAAATACTTCTAATACACGAGTTATAATTCATGAATCGTCAGGCTCTCCACAAGGGCGGAACTAACAGACTCCAGACAATATTTTTTTCCCACAAGAAATTCACTATTGAGAGGCAGATTTTTCATCGGACCAGGAGCCTTGTTGCTAGATGTAAGGGCCATGACCGGCGTATTGAAAGAAGCCCCCCCCCCCCACAGTAAAAAAACTAAAAATTAACACCCCCCCCCCTTCACTCAGAAAATCATGTGTATGTCTATGGTTAAGAAACCAAAAAAAATCTTTAATTTTCCAAGAAAAATTTGAAAAAATTTTCATATAAGTGCTGAATACGATCAGTTTCTATACAATATTTGGATAATTTCTATTGTCAATAAATTTAAAAAGTGGAAAAATATCCTGCAAATGCCAAAAAATACCCACAATAAAGAAAATACAAAAGATTACAAACATCAACATCTCTATCCTGGCTATGACTGAAAATATATCTATTATAAATACATGAAATGAATTTTATCTGTCTGCCCGTCTAGGTGAGTGAGTGCATGCAATTATCAGTTAATTTATACAGATTCTCTATATAGAAACCTACAATTTCAGATAGTTACCAAATTTTACATATATTTAACATGACCCAAATTGAACGATAGACTACTTTAAAAGTTTGTCAGAACTAGGCAAATTCCCAAAATGGGCGAAAAACTGTCGGGCAACAATGATGTTTTTTGGATCACGTGATATTTTGAGGGACATAAGATAACCAATATGGCGACTCATTCCTGTGTGATTCATGAAAGAAACAAATCTAAAATATAAGAATATATAAAGAAACAGAAATTAATCTTTTTTTCTTAATAGGAGCTAGAAGTTCCGAATTTTTTATCTGCCCATTTTCCCTTCAAAAAATACTTGATTAAAGCTGCGGTTCTTTAATGTAATTTAAAATGGGCCCATAATTTTAAAACATCCTAAACTATATGGATAAGACAACATGGAGACATTAATTCTCACTTTCCCACTTTAGAAGATATAAACAATTTGAAATAGTTATTGCATGAATACCCATCTCAAAAGTAGGTCTAGCTCGTTATTTTGTATTTAATTTTCTAGGCTTCGTATCTCTCAACGAGCTCGATATTTCGAAAACCAAAGATTCAATTCAATTTTTAAAATCATTGATGTGGCGGAAAACACTATTTAATTTCTACGCTAAAATCTGCAATTTTAACATTGAGCTCTATGGGGATCATCCACTGTATGTCCCTTAATAATAATGCTGATGATGATTATATGTATTCATTAAGTCTCATGGTTCCTGTGCCTGAACAATAGCTTTCGGAACGTTTACTCTGGTTTCAAATAATTCATTTTGAACATATACATACTTTCATAATGGCTTTTTCAATCCTCCCAATAATTAAAGAAAACCCAAATAGCACCAGGTATTATAGTCTTATATTTGCCATATTGAATGGGTTTTGTGCATTTTAATTCACTGTAATTTAAAGTAGCTTTTCATTTCCTGTCATTGCAGATTTTGACAATCAAAAACTGCTCAGTTTTGATATTGTATTTGCTTACATGAATTTCTCATAATTTTCTCTAGAAAACAGTCACTCAAATTGCAAGAACTAAAGTATATTTCCTTCTTCTACAATGCATGCCTTTAAGGTTTCCCTTTAAAAAGAAGTTTCAACTGAAAGATTTTTTATATCACTAAAAATATCTGAAGCATTGACATTTGTGTATTACATACGAGGGAAAAGGGAAATTAGTGTTTTTTGAAACTTCTGTTACGCGAAGGGAGATAAAAAGGTGATGGAATGTTTATGACAGTCAAGAGAACAGGGAGGGAAACAATATATTAGACTCAATCTGACCATGCACTAACCAGGTCAAATAATGTGACATATCCAGTCTAGCATGTACCGGATTAACAAGAGGTTACTACATTCACAATTAAATACGCAAAAGAAAATGTGCTGCGAGATTACGATATTTTCTCTTTCAAAAGTTTTATGCTTGACCCCCTTTTCCACTGGTTTTACAGAACCACGTAATTCAGAAGATTTTTTTTTTTTTTTAAACAAAGGAGGAAAAAAAGTCAACTTGTACGATTCAAACACAATTCCTTGATTAAATACACAAATATAAAAGTTTGTAATAATTCTGTATGCTGGAGGTAAAAGACCACATCACAAAAGGGATTTTACAGAACACTTTAATGTTTTTCTATGGACCTCTGTTTTATTATATACCAAAAAAATAGGATTTAGTGTTCTACACCTATGTTTTGTGTTTTAACATGAGTAATACAAATTAATAGCGTTCTCCTAATATTGATTCCAGTCGATGGCGTACGCGGGGGGGGGGGGGGGTGTTTAGGGTTCTAACCTCTCTCCTCTCCCCGAGCCAAGATTATAGCGTTATTTTCAGAAAAAAACGCAACACCCCGATAAAATTCTGGGTACGCCTATGATTCCAGCATATAGAATTATAAAATTGTTCAAAAACCTAAGTAATAATTTACTTTCAATTTCACCTGCTCTCCCGGTTTAATTTAAAATGGGGCATTGCGACATTCAGCTTGACCAATGACGTTGCAGCATGACGCAGCTGCAAACCAATAGAAAGTTAGTTCCACCACGCCCAATTTTTTTTTTTTTTGGCGCGCGTTACCGCTTTGATAAAGAAATGGCTCCTATACACGATGAATGACTCAAATAAGTCGTGATAACGAATCTAATCGAATTGATATTAATAACGTAAGCGCCCACTACCGATATTGTTTTTATCAATTTCTTACAAATTAATACACGAAACTTTAGCATCCGGCAATATCTACTACACTGCTGGCATAACGGTTTCTAAATGTCCTACATTGTAGGTTTTATTACTAATTGTTACAATTTAATTATGAACCCAGGTACGTGTCACCGTACAGAGTACTGTACAGAGCAATCGAAAGTCTAAGATAATCGACAAAAAGGAAATACGGTTGAAGCAAGTTTAGATCTAGTTACGAGTCACAGAATTAGTACACTAATTCCCAACCCCTAGAGCAGGGCCACGAGGCTCTGATCTTCTCGGGCCACGGGCTCCTCTAGTGAATTCATAGCGCAAACAAAACGTATCGGAGCCCTGCCAAGCCCACAATGTGAAGTCAAAGAAAGATGCTGAGAGGGCGATGTTTAACTTACAACGTAAAGCATTTAAAATGAACCCATACAATCGAATGTCAAATTCGAAGCGTTAGAATGAGAAAAAATTCCGTTAATTTAAAAAAATGAAGCTAAAGTATTTCATTGCACCGCCGCAACCAAAGCTGTATTAATCTCGAGCCGCTTTGACCGCGACCCTCCCCAACGGAAAATCTTCGAAATTCGTTATTACAATTTAAAAATCTAATCAACGGTAATAAAATAAATCGTAAATGATAATAAATCGGAAATCTTGAAACTTACCGTCGACAAAAAGAAATCGAGAGAGATTTTAACAAGCAGAGGAGTGGTACGAGTAGTGTAACGAACCTCGCCCAAACCAAAAATGAACTTTCGAAAAGCGTTGCCAACTAGTAAGGAAGCTTCCCCTGTGGTGACGTCAGGTAAAGGAAAACAGACCACATTTTACTGCAGTCGCATGTTCCCTACTGCGCATTCACGCGATGTCCAATCAAAATCGCTTCCTTATTTCAAATTTGCACTTTTACGTTTAATAGATTCTTTTTGATTAGTCGAAATGAAAGACGCCGTTATAACGTATGTCTGACTGAATCATTATTGATTTTTAGGCAAGGGAGTGAGTAAAAAACACGCAATATCCTGGCGCAGTCTCAATGGACTGAAATTATATGTAGAAAATGTTTTTGTATGGTTGTCAGGTAAAGATATGAAACAATGCTTCCCTCCCCAGGCCCGTCATTAGGGGGGGGGGAGGCGGGTCAGCCCTCTCGGCTTTAGAAAATACACTACAAATGGTATATATATTCATACATTGAGACATGTTCTTCCCCTCCCTCGGAAAAATTGAGAAACTTGGCCCTTCCAAGTTTAACAAACGTTTCACCCATCACCGATGTGAGTTGGCCGCGATTCAAATAAAAAATATATTGAGGAAACTAGTTGTGTGCGCATTTTGTATTTTAGCTTCTCCGAAAACTTATCCCTCCCAAATACAATCAGAAACAGACAATATGGAAAAAAATTGGACCCATTGGAACAGGGCTGTTACTAAAGGGGGGCCAAAATTTAGGGAAGCAGCAGTTTTAGGTGGGTACAAAGAACGTCGTCACAAACTACATAATATTAAAGGTATGGGAGCGGCAAAAATCCTAGTTACGGCCTTGTATTGGAAGATGAGAAGTGAAGTGAATGAACTCGTAGGTGCGGGCAGAGGCGCCGACATGACGAAAATACTGGGGGTTGAAAGTTGCTGGTCACCCCGTATATACGGGACTTTTAAACGCATATGCAGAGAGAAGGTGCGTTGCATTGTTATTTTCAGAAATTATTGGAGGCTCAAAGGGTCTCAGCCACTAGCTTTCGGCAACCTATGGGTGCGGGCATCTTCCTTGATGTAGTCTCATCCCGTATGCGGGATCGACAAATATACTTTTCTCCCCGAGAAATTTCGAGTTCTCATCCGACTAAAAGCATTTAAATTAACAGATATTGGTTGAATATAGCATGTACAGGGAATTTTCTTCCGATATTTTAATTTTTTGACGGAAATATTTTTTTTCTAATTATTGGTTGGCTTGCCCCCCGCCCAATAACTAATGAGTATACAATGGAACGCAAACACCCTCCTCCTGCACACGAGCTTGACAGTCCCGTATATACGGTACGACAGGCAGCTTCCAACCTCCCCAAATGATCGCTCCTTGAAATTGAAAAGACGAAAGGAAAAAAACTACTCAGCCATCATTAAAGTAATCTTAAACATTTTCAAGACTGCTGTGTAAAACACTTTTTAAAAAAAATATTTTTCATAATTTTTAAATTTCTTTTTCCTTCAGGAGTGACCTTGTTGCTCAATTTGCCTGTTGTGACTTTCAAATTTGTATTCTAGCACAAATTTTCATATTCATTTCTCACCTCTTGCTCAGCATTGTACCAGATTTTGATGAATGTATCAAATTTCCTATGAATATTTTACATTATATGATGTAAATATTGAAAATTCTGAAGTTTATGTTACATTCTGTAAACTCACACAACAAAACTGTATGCCATACTTTTATAAACTAAGCCTTCTTCTGAGTTTCAGTAGGTGCAAAGTAGGATGGGAAAATATATTCCATTGAGAAATCAGCTTACAAAACATCTGGGCTTATCAGTGAAAATAAAAGGCTTTTAAGGTGGTGAGATATCTCCTGGTTGCCACTGAGAGGGTTGAAGTTAATTTACTCAATCCCAAATATTATAACCAATGCAAAAAGATAGATCTGCAAAACAGAATTCCAAAGAAGCATATTTTTCTTTCTCTTTTTTGAAAAAATCTGAATGAAATTCACCAATTTCAGTAAACCAAAATAAATATTGAGAACAGAAAATTTTTTGAAACACCAGTAAAGAAAATAGAGACTATTGTATTTATTTAATATTTCAAAAACATAATACAGGTATGATGTTTCCAATTTACAAATGCTCATAATTGAGAACTTTTTTTTCTGCACCAATAAATTTCAACAGCTTTACTCATGTTAGTTTTTTTTCCTTACAAACTAATATATAAGAGCAAAACGAGGTAACTTCAATTTCTCACAGTGATCCTAAATATTAAATACGTTACCATATTTATTTCCCATATAGGACGAGGTATGATTAGGGAAAGACAAAGTAAATGCAGTTTGACGTACAAGTCTGAGTATTATTGTATAGGGGATTCCTGAATAAATTCGGGGAGCACCCACTGGGGTTCGGCTCTGATGCCACTATCTGGGATCCCTGTATCTGTCCCAGGGCCCTGAATCAAACGGGGCCCCACAAGTATTGAAACTTTCACTAATTCTGAAATTGTCTTTCGCAAATTCTGAATGTTCACTAATTCTGAAACTATTTCAGATTTTTTATATTTCTTTCAGTTTTTCATTGTTTTATTAATTAATTTTTAATTATTTTACTCCGATTCTGACTTAAGTTTTATCAATATTGATTTTTCAATAAATCCTGAATTATCATTTTCAATCTGTCAAAATTATTATTAGTTTAGGAGTTAATTTTAATTTTTGATTGATCTTTGTCTTTTAGTGGCATTTTTTGTTTAGATATTCGCATGTGATATAAGACAACCTAGGTTTTTGAAGTGAAAATTAAATGAAAATCTCGTCCTATATATGAGTGAATACGGTAATAATTTAAACAAATAAGTGGTAATACATTTCCACTTGAAAATATTTCTGTAAATCACGGGACCACATCACTTACTCTTTTAATGATTATATTGCCAGTTAAGTGTCTCTGATAGGTATGGAAAAACTATAGAAATTGAGAAGAAAATGTGTTACACAAAAAAAGTATTAAAAACCTATGTTAATCCAGCTATCAAAATATGGAATACAATATCGCACGATTTATATTAATAAATGAAAACATTTGTCTATAATAGTTACCATAATTTCTCATAATAAAACAGCAGGTTATATAGCTTTTAAAGTTAATTCTTAGCTCTGGCATCTAGTAAAAAGCTGTGGCATATATTCACTGTTTTTTCTGACTTCGATGGGTTCTAATGAATGTTTATTGACAATTTTTATGTTTATTCTCAATACCAGTTGAAAAAAAATTAATTTTTTACTTCAGTACAATGACTAATGAAGGGCTATTGCCAGAAATGTTTTTTGTAGGGTGATAACTGGTATTTGGTAAGGGGAACTAAACCGACATCACAACAGACTTAATAATTGGATTCCATATGCATCACAGTATTTTTTTAATATTTCAGAGAGGGGGAGGGGGGAGAATGGACACCTAGGTCTTTTGGCCACAGCCTTGGGGGAAAGATAAGAAAATATGTTTAATTGAGAAAACAGCAGCTTTACAAAATATCTGCACTTGTCATTGCTAAAATGCAAGGCCTCTGAAAAGGTGAGATATCTTGTCAATGTCAGTGGTCCATTACGAAGTTCTTGAAGAAAGTAAGTTGTAATCAAAATTCATTTAATTCAAGCAAAATTTTGTGTCACTCAAATGTTGGTGTTTTTTTAGCTCTTAAATGAAAATTACATGGGGAAGGGGGGCTTATACAAAGCTGCTACAAATGTTTATAAAAATATTTTTTTTTGTGAGGAATATACAGTTTATTCATAACAGAAAATTGTGGTGCTTCCAAAATTCAGGAAACGAAGGAACATACAAATAAATGACTTGGCGTCCTTTCTATTATATCATCACATATTAAGTTTACAATGTAACAGTACATAAACAAGCCGTAATTCAAGTACCACTGCCATTTACACCCTATCCTTCAAATTGAAAACTTTTTACAACTCTTTTTATCTTATTTCAACCTGGTAATAGTTGCCACAAAATTGTCTGGTAACTGAGCTTAAAAATATTTTTTAGCAGCATAGTATAGTTGACCATAATTGGAGCAAAAACATGCTTTTTTTTAAAGTATATAAATGCAATTACAATGAAAGTACATTTTTTATGCACATTCTAAATAATGATAAATTAAACAAAAAGTAAGCCATTACAAGTGTGATATTCAAACGCTGTAATAACAGAAGAAACTGATCTTACTACCCATCAAAATAATGCTCTAAAGTATAAATACACAGCATAACTATCTTCAGTACAAGTACTTCAACTATTTCTTGTGTGTAAAATTACAGGTACAACTGTATATAAATTATCAGTAAAAAAAAATACCCATTATTAAAGATATTTAAATACATATTCAGCAACTAGAAGTCAAAGAAATCAAAATCACTTTTTTCTGAATCAAATGGCTTTGTTTTTGAGGCTTTTGGTTTCTTTCCAGGAGTATGAGATACAAAAAACTTCTTTGGCTTACTATCTGAGTTAGAAAGCATATTCTTGAAAACTGTTGCAGTCAACCTTGAATTTTTATCTGGCTTTCTCTTCTTTGAAGTTATCATAATCTGAGTGGAAATAATGAAGTTTATGAGGACATAAAATCAAAGAGATCAAGTTCAATTTAATCAATGTTATGTTACTAAGATAATTCTTTCAAAAGGAAAAATAAAACAAATTGTCACCTAAAAATGAGAACCTCATACATCGAAAATTCCCACCATTACAAGAAGAGCAGATAAAGGATGGGACATCCCATTGAATTTAACAGGCAAAAGGGGCTCATTTTTTTTTCTTTATAGAGAGTAGATACTTGAAGATATATATTTTTTTCAAAAGCTGTAATGGAGATATGTTCTCAGGGGTTGCAGTGCTCCCAGTTTCCCTATTTTTTAATGCCTTCCTATTTTCCTACTTTTGGCACAACCCTCCTTTCTTACCCAATTCCCACATACTATTTCTATTTTTTCCCTCCTTTTTTTGTTTACAGCTAGCACCTCACTACTGAAAGAGAAAAGGGGAAAAGAAATTTTTTTCTTTTCCACTGGAGTAGAGATTGGTGACAAGGGTATCTTTTTGCAAAATGCACCTGGGAGCATATTAAGTGCTGATCTCAGAAATATCTTTTGTAAACAGTCTTCCCCCCCCCCCTTCTTTTTTTGGTCTTCCTTATTTTACAGAAAATGATACATGAAAAAGATTCACTTTCCCCCACTGAAGTTCAGGCTACTTTTAACACTTTGACTCAGTGTAATTGCAAAAAGATACCCTTGTCACCAACCTCTACTCCAGTGGGAAAAGAAAAATTTCTTTTCCCCCTTTTCTCTTTCAGTAGTGAGGTGTTAGCTGTGAACAAAAAAAGGAGGGATAAAATAGAAATGTACACAAAGTATACACACTTGCTCCACAAAGCCCCTGTATTCTTTTAAATGGGGTATCATCTGCCCTGAGAGAACCATTGAATTTAAGTTGTGATCACATGACACAACAGATAATGTACACAGTGCTTCTTACAGACTCAAGTTCTCATTTTAAGGATTTGGTATACATACTACTCGTATTGCAAGATATTTCTTGTAATAATCCCTTATAATTGATCTCTCAATAATTGGCAATTTCACTATCATTTGGTTTTGTTTTTTTTACTACTGGCACTATCTCGAATTTTTTTGTATTTCTGATTTTGTGAAAAATTTGCAGATTTTTCAAATTTTTTCATGCTTTGTATCCTTAGACATATCTTCATACCAAATTTCAAGTGTTTTAGGGCTGTAAGAAGTGTCTTAGTACAAATGATAGCGATGAGAAATATTAGAAGTTTAGAGAGAGATAGATGGCTTCTTTTTCTTAGCCAAAGATATCAAGGAAACATTTTTTGGATATTATGCTGAAGGGAACTCAAAGAAAAGTCATCCTGTCTCTGCCGAGACTCGAAGCCAGGCATGCTACCATCTACACCACTGGAGAATCGACCCTGCCTTCCTTATTTCATGTACTGTGGCATGAGGTGCTGAAGTAGACATTAGTAGCCTTTCTTAATATCCAGAATTCACCTCAACATAATATCCAGAAAATATATGTTTCCTTGATATCTTGGGCTGAGAAAAAGCCACCTATCTCCACTCTAAATCATAACACCTCTGGGTCCCATTTCTTGAAGTTAGGAGAGACTACTAATGTCTCTACTTTAGCACCTCACGTCACAGTGCATGAAATAAGGAAGGGAAGGTCGTATCTCTACAGGTGTAGATGGTATGATTGGACACAAAATAAAGTGTTCTCGACTCTTCCACAAAGCTGGAAGAGATCTCGGCAACAAGATGAGTCCAGTGGCAAAGTTCTGGTGTTCATTCATTTAGTGGTGTAGATGGTAGCATGCTTGCCCAGTATGCAAGAGGGCCTGGGTTCAAGTCCCGGCGGAGACAGAATGACTTTTCTTTCTGTGTTCACCTCAGCATAATATTCAGAAAATATGTTTCCTTGATTAGAGGTTTAGTTCAGTTTGCAGAATGCTCAAGATATGGCAAGTTTCAGGTATGTGAGCAACTCCAGCATGAAGATAAAAGAGTTTAAAACATACTTTGTAATAAAAATATGTTACAGCCGTGCTTGCTTCGCTCAAATTTACTGAAGAATTGCCATGCCCCCCCCCCCAACATAATATAATTGTTATGGAGTAATCATAATTAATTGTCTTTATTGCAGTTTTTTCAGTAAAAATGATGCACATCAATGAAATTTATAAACTATGTTTTACACATTGAAATATTATCCAATGTCGTGAAAAAAAATAAAGAAACTAGTTAAAATTACATAACTGTTCATCCAGTGACATTTTATGTTGTTTAAAAATTGTTCAGATGATTACCTCTTTTTCATCTTTAATTGAATTTTGGTTTTCTTTTCCCTCATTTTTAGCCCTTTTAGGTGCTTTTGTTGAACAAATACTAGCTTCTTTATTCTGAGAAGAAGCTTCCTTAGCAGCAGTCAAAGTTTTGCCACCAGAGCAGGGCTTTGGAGTTGACTTAGGTGTTTTTGACTTCACAGGAATGAACTTTATTACACTCTGATTCTTATCAATCTGAAACATCCAAGAACTAAGTTATATACAACAAAAACAAAGCAAACAATAAATTTTGCAATAAGTGCTGCAAGGGCTTTCTACGTATAACAATAGAAGTAAAATATCATGATATCTGAAAAATAAACACTGGATGCTATAATTTATTTTGGCCAGAGGAAAATATTCTGTAATTTATTCAAAAGTAAAAGAAAGGAAATGTCAGATAAAATAAGTTGATGAAATTAATATTAATAACTAGAGCCTGGAAGTTCAGGCAAAATGCCATAAATGTGTGTTGTGTGTGCCTATTTTAACATAATTTTAAATTTATTTGCAAATTCCAGGGGCCATAAGCTATCGGCAAAACAGAAACAAAGAGAGGAAAAAATGGTACAAGTACACTAATTGGAATAAATCTAGTTAAGTACTCATTTACCATTTTCTTTAGTTTAAATGACATGTTAAATTGGTTTATTCAGAACATCCATTTGCAATCTATGATTGGAACCATATGGCAAAAAAGGAGGGTACAAAATGACTGGTGATTGACGTGCGTACTGAATCATGTGATTTTGCTCATTTTTTTCAGCCCCCCCGTCTGAAAAAAAACACGGGTTTCTTTTCCTTGGTTCTGAAAACAGAGGCTACATTGATAGATCAGTCTAACCGAAAAATATTCATAGTTCACATCTGACAAATTACAGTTATTGGGTTGTTCAAAATCAAAATCATTTCATAAGTTAGTTGAACTTTAAAGTGTGTACACATAGGATTAATTATTTTTTCCATGTTGATGAATCCTCGAGATTTTTCTTCTATCCCAAAAGAATGGTAAGCAATGCTAAAAATATACATTTTCGATAAATTTTTGTTTTGAGCACCTTGATTTAACTATATCCTATGCTGCCAAAGAGTTAAGACCCGAACCTGAGACAAGTTGCGATGATTGTTTAATTCTGTTTTATAAAGTGCAAAATGCTTATTTTCTAATAGGATATATCTATAAATTAATAGAATAATAGAATTTGCCAAGCCGGTGCCAAGTTGAGTAATTGGAGTGAACATAAATATTTTAATTACTTTAGTTTCATTTTGCAGGCCTATGAAAAGTATTATTCTACAGAAATGGTTCCCAAACATTTCCCAGTGGAAAAATATTTTTAGGTTCCTTTTGTACAAAGAATAATTTTAGTTGATTTATATTATTTAAATATCATAGCATTTTAGGTTGTGGCAGGTCATCCTTGCTTTATTATCCAAAATTATTTTTCAACAAGAGCATTTTCTATTATAATGAGTACCCATGTACTCCTCTTGATAATTTTAATCCTTGATCTCTTTCCCTCTTTCCAATATTTTTAAGCTATCCCACTATTTTCAATGATTTCACTTCATCAAAAGAGCTTCATAAATGACGCACTAGCGTTATTAACTGTTCATAATATAAAAAAATGTAGACATTTTCCTTATACACTCACACATTACTCATCGTTTTGAGTTTTTAATTCTTAAAAATATTTTAAAATCAGTTGATTTCTTTCTGAACCCCGCCCCCCATAAAAATATTTACTTGATCTATTGATTTTTACATGTAGAATTTAATAAAATTACACTATCTTACGATTTATGTAAAATGGTAAATACGTGTTCAGTTGAGTTGAGGCACGAACTCCCCCACCCCTAGATGTTAAACGCGACCCCCACTTTGGGAACCATGCTCTACAGTAATTTCATGCAGTGAAGTATGAATATACTGGCTTGATGGGTAATGAAACTACAGTGATATCTGAGAGAAACTAAGGATGAATTCGGTACTTATATTCATGATAAAACTACAGTGAAGTCTTGATATTGGGGATATCTTATACATGTTGGGGTAAATTGAGAAACTATCCATACTTAGAATAAGACAACCATAAGTATTCTTTATAGGCATTGTATAATATTTTATCACGTGTATGTATTGTTTACAGTTTTTGTTAATTGCATTTTTAATTGGGTTGCTGTATTTTTGAAATATATGACATCCATACTTTTATGGGCATCTTTTTCTCAGCCACCTCGTTGGGCATTTTGCTTGTTGTGGAGTTGTATTTGTATTATGTGGACCAAGAAACATATCATTGTAGAGATATTATCATTAAATCAAGAGACCTTGGCATTCGATACCGGCTATGGACCACGATCACAATTTTTGATTCATAAGTTTCAAAGTGAAAACCATGGGAGGAGACAGGGGACGGAGGGGGGGGGAATTGTTCCCCCACAGCGTCAAAAGCAGCACTTACTGATCAAATGTATATGCGTATAAATGAATTGACATCATAATCATCAGGCCCCCCCCCCTCCCCCAGCAATTATTGTGCTCTCCAGACATTCAAGTCTATCTCTGCCTATGATGGAAACAACATATTAAAATTATATGCAAATCACATATAATTATATAAAAATTTAACGTTATAAAATGTACTGTGCGATGTAAACTGAGTAAATATCATATGCAACAGAATTTTCAGAGACTTATAATGTCTGGATAAAATAAAAATTTCCATGAACAGATGTCCACAGTCAACACAGTAAAATACCTGTTGATGCCGATAAAGAGCATGGCACCTCACCCACACACATCCTAGAATAGGGCACCTAGGCTGCGATCTTCAGCAGCCTAGTGAATTCCTACCCTTTTCTATAGTGAATTCATAGTGTGAAAAAACAAAAAATTATTAGAATGGTCCGGCCCCAGAGCTGAAGCTCCATCAGCCCCACTTTTGTAGGAAGACCATGATAGAGCAACAGCTTTGCTACACAAGCTTTTGTATAATAATCCCTTCTCTTAAAGCCAAAAAAAAAAAAAAAAAGTTTTTTTTTTGCTTGCTTCTGACAAAAACAGGCTAAATTCCGCATCAGCCTTTTTTTAAAGCTGCTGTACTGTCTTAGGAACACATCTCCCGCAAAACATCTGGATTGAATCAAAAAACATTTATGTGGTTTACATCTGATGAAATATAGTTATTATATGGGTTAAAAATCTTTAAGCTAGTTGAACGTGGAGTGCGTACACAAAGGATTAAATAATTTTCCACTCAAGATATTTTTTCTAGCTCGAAAGAATGGTAAGCAACACTAAAACTATAATTTTTGATAAATTTCATTTTGAGCATTTTCAGTTACTATAATAAATCTACAGCCGAAGAGTTGAATTATGTTTCCAAGGCCACAACGGGAGGGGGATTAGCAGGTGGGATCTGGTGCCCTGGGTGGCAGACCAGAGGAGGTGCGAATTTGGCACTTTAAACTCTCCTTCAACATTTCAAGGGGGGGGGGCACTAAAATGCGTTCTTGTCCCCACTGACCAAGCATTTAGTTGCTGCCTTGTGTTTCATAAAGTGTAGAACACTTATTTTTAATAAAGCATATCTACAAATTTACAGAACTGTCAAGCTAGTGCCGAATTGAATAGGTGGAGTGAAAATAAATATTTGAATTAGTTCTGTTTTGTAGGCCAATGAAAATAATTATTCAGTATCATAGGCGTACACAGAATTTTCTCAAGGGGGGGGTTCAATTTGTTTTTCTTCTCAAGGGGGAATTTACGTTTTTTCCTGCAAAATAACACTATAATTTCGGCTTGGCGGGGTTAGAACCCCAAACCCCCTCTCCCCCCTTTGTGTAAGCCAATGTTCAGTATGATTATTCCCATTTACTCTACAATTCAATAAATTCATTTATTCTATTTTGGACTTTTTAACTCATTTCCCGGGATCCATGAAAAGAATACGGTTGAACCAGATTTCTATACTGAGCTAGTCATACCTAAGTAATTGTTATCACTAAAAGCATGCATTTTAGAAGCAGCAATCATTAAATTTTGAATAAAGTTAATTGTATGAGATAAATTATTAAATGACACGCAGTGTCAAGGAAACATATTTTCTGGATATTATGCTGAAGTGAACTCGGAAAGAAAATTCATCTTGTCTCTGCCGGGACTCAAACCCAGGTCCTCTTACAAACCAGCACACAGTGTATTTAGTCCTTTTGCAGCATTGACGAGATATCTAGTGAATCTCTCTCTCTTGCCCCTTATTTTAGCATTAACAAGCCCAGACATTTTCTGATGTTGAAAAAATTTCCAAAAATTTTATGGACAGTGGGAATCTGGAATAAATAATTAACTTGAATTCGGTCTTTATTTATCATTCATTTGAATTCATTAATTAACTAGTAGTCCTCCACTGATAGGTTGCTGAAAGTTCAGGACATGAAACCTTTTTGCAGTGGCAAATCAGTTTCAAAATTAGAGTGCAGAAAATACTCTTTTAACCGAGAAAAACGTATAAGAGAGAGGGTGTATAATTGAGAGATCACTGTACCTAGTTCAAATTGTTTGAAGGATAGTTCTATAAATATTGAAATTACTTTGAAAGGAGGAAAAAATTGATTTTTCTGTAATTAAATACATTTTTTTTTTATAAAATTACATTATTTCCAACAATATTGTAAAATAGTTTACGCTGCGATAATTCTTCTAATTAATGAGAATATCATAGTGTAATGGTTTAATTATAATAATTTATTAACAGCACCCATTACTAAATGTATTTCAGGCTAAAATCACTATTAGAATCCCGCGAGATACATTCACCCTCTCCCAGACACATTGACCTACTGGAGTCGAACCTTTGGTGAGAAGAAAACTAATTATTTCTATTAATATATTAGTAACAATTTTTGGAAATTAATTATTTAAACACATAATTATTTGTCAATAAACTTTAATATTAATAACACATAGTAATATATTAATTTTTCTGCAGTTAAATACGTCTAAATTTACTTCAATTGCTACTGTTTATGACAACTGAATCCCGGGATTTGAGTACTCTAATTCCTGCTTTCCTGGGATTGAGAAAAACCTGGGAAATGTTAATCCCTAGTATGAGTACACTTGCTTGATCAGCAAAGAAACTAGAGATGCGGTGGATATCTTATCCGAGAAAAACTAAGGATAAATTTGACACTGTGTATATTGATAATAAAACTAAATGAAATCTCAATATGATATTCTGTGGACGAAGAAAAATATAATAAAGGTATTGTCGTTAAATTGAGAGACTTTGACATTGAATACCAACCATCAGGGCCACAACTAGATGCTTGATCAGCTGAGGCAAGCACACATTTTATCACCCCCCATGTAATGTTCAATGAGAGGTTGAAAGGTGAAATTCGTGCCCCCCCCCCTTCTGGTCCGGGGCAAAGACCCGCTTGCTCCCCTCATCCCACTTACAGCACTGCTGATCATGAACCACAGGAAACTTCCATACTATAAAACGATTTACTGTACAGCACTTTTGTGTACCACACAGAAATTAGCTTCTGGCAACTTAATAAACACTTTCGAAAGATAGATAGTGCAAAATACCAATGTTTATTAAACACACTTGAAAGAACAAAAACTTTTGAAGTATTTAAAAATATATAGCAGGAGAATTTTGAGAGAAATATAAAAAAATATCTTTGTATAGGTTTCAAAGTCTATAGAGGAATTTATCATAGCAAAGGATATCGCTGTATCGAGAATTTAACATTATACTAGGCAATTCCAAACAAGATTTGAAAAACTATTGTAGAGGAATTTATCATCAAGTGTCGTTGTAGCAACGTTTTACTGTTAATACAAACTCTGTAAGGCAGCAGTTCTCAACCTAATTTGACTTGCGGAGCCCTTTTTAGGAAAAAAATTCTATGGCGGAGCCCCGTAGGCCCATTTTTTAATTATTCACCAAAGTTACTGATTTAGTTTTACTATTTATTACACCATGAGTCCCCGGGCCAAGTAATTTTTTTGAGGCCCTACTCTGCACATTGCATGCTCCTTGAAAATTTCATATATTCATTCATTTCGAAAATAGTTATAAGTATTTAAAATACTTATGACTATTTTTTAAATTTTACTGGCTTTTTTTTAAAATTTCCTCCGCGGAGCCCCAAGAACTCTGCGTGTGAGAGGGCCCGGCACTAGCATGTGGAGCAGTGTCGTCTTAACACATGGGCCCACCCAGGTATGGATTGGGGCCTCACAAAAATGAGATATAGTTGAAATTTTCGAGGAGCATGCAATTTGCAGAGTAGGGCCTCAAAAAAATTACTTGGCCCGGGGACTCATGGTGCTCTTAATACAGCCCTGATGTGGGGGCCATGCCCTCAGGGATGTTTGACAGATGTGACCACAAAGAGCCCAGCGCTTGAAGGAGTTTTGCATACGTGGTAGTATTTAAAAAAAAAAGTTACTTTTTTTAAATACAAAAATAGAACAAGATAGGCATGCTTCAACAATACAAATGATAATGATTATTCCAAATAAAAGAGAATTATTTGCAACTCGAAGGAGCCCCACAGATCATTTTCTCTACCGGCTCCGCATCTGGTAATGGTGGTCCTGGAATTGGCGTAATCCTGAGGATCTACTAACATTTTATTTTGGGCTTGAAATCAATCTAACTTGGATAACAATGCAGTTATTATAAACTCTAATTAAAACAATAGACAGATTAAGTGTAATCAATTTTTCAGGAAGCTTTTGGACCCTTAATACCTTTTGTTTGTATTTATTTTTTCTTCCTTCAAAAAATTATAAATGACTTTTTTAGCGTCTATTTCGACCATTTTTAGTGACTAAACTCTTAAGGGCTCTATTAATAACTAATTTTACCATTTTGTTGCAATTTTACACACAGGCTAATCAGACCTGGATGAACCAGGCTTCCTTGACACGTATAAGAATCACACCTAGGGTTGTAAAACTAATCGGTTTATATATTAGAGATAAACAAATATAATTCAGGACAATGTAAAATGACCAAAATATTTTTTTGGGGAGGGGGGCTTTTTCTTCTTCACTGTGGTGTTTAAACTGTTGATGAAAAATTTCAACGAAGTAAAAAGACAAATGCTTTTAAATCAAAAGTAATTGACTGATTATTGAAAGTTCAAAATCAATAGCTGACCTCAAAATCCAAATATTCTGAACCAGAAGTTTCCCTTCCATCATCATGGGTGTTACCACAAATGATAATAGGTGAAGATGCCTACAAAAAATATGTAAATAAGAAAATAAAGGTAACAGACTGTAATTAAGAAAACTAATAAGGCTAAAAAATCATTGAACATAAAGTAAATTTACATTATTTTGTTTATATAAATAATTATTATTCAATCTTAATATCAAAGTGTCATTATGAAAAATAATCCAAAAATGAAATGCTACATCATGCAAACAAAAATTCAAATTAATATATGTAAACAAATTAATATGAAATATTATATTATTAAATATATTAGTTGAAGAAAAATATTTCATATTTTACTCTTAAAGGAGTCCTAGGTGAACTCCATAAACCATCTGCACAGCTGTTTCTTTTGTTCTTGTCTATGTTCAGATCAACAGGCTGATTCTCACTCAAATCGTCAATCTGTAATCATATTATTGAGAAGAAAACAATTATTTTTTGAAATTAGACTTGTTGAAAACTTTAATGAAGTTGCTTTTCTTGACTGTCTTACTGTTAAATCACTATGCGACATACAATACAGATCACAATTTTAACATGTGAAACTATTTTTTGGGAAATTAAAACCTAATAAATTTAATTTATTACAAAAACCATATCAATGCAGAGTTACTTATACATTTTTTGGGGATCCAAGTATCACACAATCATCATCTTTTAGGGAGCATGATATTTCTTCTACTTTGTTTCGATCAGTTGTCATTGTTGGTACTTTACTCTTTTTATCATCCCTCTAAAGGGGAGAAAAAACACAAAATTTAATTCCAATGAAATGGTTTTTTGTTGAAACAAGATGAGAACTTTGTTTTTGATGCCAAAAAGAAAGGTCTCTAAGCACTTTAGCAGAGATAAATTGAAAGGTAAAAGTGGTAAACCATGTAAACACCATTTTCATTTCATCATTTTTGTCGCACCACGGTCATTTCCTGCACTCAAGGGCAAATTAGACCCTGGGACCTACAATTTATTGCCGATTCTGAACGGCAGGCTTTTTTTTTATACTCATTGAGAGGTTGGCGCACTAACCTCTTGATGGGGTTAGGTAGCAATTTTTTGCAGCGGTCAGGTAACCGTTTCTGTTGTACCCGTGTATCAAGAAAGTTTTCTGACCAGGACAAACTGGATATCAAACTTGCGACACCTCTAAACATCCTTCGGTACTTTAGGCAAGCATCTTATCAACCGGGTTACCGCACCCCTAATACCATTTTCCATGTTAAAATCGTTCAAAAGAGCATGTAAAAAGGTCACAAGAATGTGTTCCTATAAGCTACAAAAACATTTTTTTGCAATTTCCCATTTTT
The DNA here is from genome assembly GCF_987345545.1 of Pholcus phalangioides. Classification (NCBI taxonomy): domain Eukaryota; kingdom Metazoa; phylum Arthropoda; class Arachnida; order Araneae; family Pholcidae; genus Pholcus; species Pholcus phalangioides. The sequence goes on from NW_028301628.1 coordinate 21,380,191, forward strand.
GCTTTGGGCACCTTTATCCTTCAATTATGAAAAACTTACTTGGATTTGAAGAATTAGCGAGAAAACTCAAACTTTTTAACAGAACTATTCTATTATAAATGCCAAAATAATAGATTGACTTACTTTTTTAAACTTACTTTTAAAAATTTGAACGAAAAACTTATTTATTCAAGTTATTTACTCATAATGCTAGTCAACAGAACTTGCACAGGTGGAAGGAGAAAAAAACTTTACATAACAAAAAAAATTCATATTTTGTACACAGATTATTAATGATGCTTTTCTAACCTCTTTTGAAATACTTTGCTTCAGCATAACTATTTGATCTTTCAGCACAATAATCTCCTGTTTTTTCTGAATCATTTCATTGCTGTATTCTCGCTGTGACAAAAGTAAAAATAAAATAGATGTGAATACAAAGTCTAAATAACACGATATTCATTAAGTTGGATCTTAAAGGCTTACAATCAAGAGCATACCCAGAGCCTACTTTTGGGAAGAAGGACACTTTTGGATTGGAGAGAAGGAGGGTACACAAAATTTCTAGCAGAAAAATTTTAAGTTGCTGACTACCGAAAAGTAACATTTTAAATTGGTTAAAATGACATTTTAAATTGGTTAAAATGACATTTTAAGAGTTTGTCTTCCCTCAAACTCTCTCACGTGTGTATACAAATTCATCGTTATGATAAAGATCGATGCAATTTTATAAAAACAATAAAAATAAGTAAAACACCACAAAAAACTCACAGGCCCGATTTTTTGAAAACTGATTTCTGTAGTTTTGAGAGTGTCTCCTGTTAGCTCTATGGTTCATTGTGGTCGTCCGAAGAAACTATGGACAATCCGTAGCAGTTGGCAACTCTGAGTATATGAAGATCATCACAAGAGTAAAATATAACTAAAGTCATCTGCATGTATTATAATGTTGCCATGTAGTTTTAATGAGCAAAAGTCATTAATAAAAACAATAAAAAGTAAAGGACAGATTATAGAGTCCTGAGGAACTCCCCTGGCGATAGTTAAATATTTACTTGCGAATCTTCACTCTCTGCTTTCTGTCAGTTAAATATGATTTGAACCACTGAAGTGTAACTTCTCTAATACCTTCATTAGATAATTTATCAATCAAAATCTCATGATTTACATTATCAAAAGCCTTTGAAATATCAAGAAATAAGTGTTTTTTGCATTTAAAATCAAACGTTTTAGGTTTCAGGCTATTGTAATATAGGCACAACGATAAATTTCATCAAAAGGATATTTACAGTTCGTCTTCTTTACATAGAATCAATTTGTAGATCTGGTCATTTATCTAAGTTTCTTGCACTTGCAGGGAGAATTTTTCTTAAATGGAAAGTTTCGATTTATGCAGTTGATAAAATTTGTTAATTTGTAATATTGAAGCTCTAGGTTTTCTGAGTGATAGTTATAATTTGAGAGAAAACTATGGATTGCACCAAGATTATGTAATTGAGCATGATGATTGGCTATTTCATTAACAGTAAGCTGGTTAGTAACATTAAAATTCAACCTGCAAACAAAAATGAAATGATCCATGACATCCACCATGAAATACTCCAAAATATATATCACATAATTTTGGGAAAAATGGATAAATGAATAATCAACACATGACACATGTGGATGTATTGATCATTTACACACAAAAAAAAAAACTAATGAAAAAAATTTTTTTTTGCCCTTTTATCTTGAATTTGGTACCCTCCTAGAATGGAGGGGCACCAAATTCTTGGGTATGCAACCATACCCCAAGAGCCACCTCTGCATCTTGTAATAAAACTTTTTTCAAAGGGATAGCCAACTCAAAGTTGGATAACCTAAGAAAATCATATTTAGTCTACCACCACTGCGCATTAGCAGCCTAACCGGTCCCAAACCCAGATTTTTGCTACATGAAACTCATGACTGCATAGCGGCTAGATAACAAAACTACATATATTTATGATAGAGTTTTTAAAGGTTAATTTTTTTTCTTCCAACGATCTCAGACAATTTTTTACAATTTGAACAGGCGATCCAATCCTATACGATTCTTCAAAAAGGAGCATGTGCAATCTTGTGGGAACAAGGCAAATTTACACTGTAAATACGCTGTCTCTGATGTGGGTGGGTAGCCGCGAAAGTACAGTAATTTTTGTTTTATAACCCACAGGAGAACAAACCCTTCAGAAGTTGGAAAATTTGCTATAATAGCCGCTCATTCAGGGGCACAACTCAATATTTTGTAAGCCTATTCACAATAGCATGACAAGTTATATATTTTATACCAATACAGTTTCCTACTTGCTTTGTGCTTAAAAGAAGTGGAACTACTTTTTAAGCTCATGACATAGTGCAATCATGGCAGACAGAGAGGAAGAAAAAAAGTAAAAAGTTAGTACAGAGGATTTACTTTCCACACTTCTCTCAAAACTGAAGGTATGCATCCTATGGGGTGCATTAACAAAATTTTTATACATCCTTTCCCGAAATTCTGGGTATTATAGTGGAATTTCTGTACATATTAGCTTTTGCTACTTGGTATATTACAAATTAGATGAGGACACTGATTCTTAAAATTCCAGAACAGGATAACTAAGTGTAGAAATAGATGGTTATTCTGCATTCAGCTTAGCAAAAATGGAAATAATTCCAGTCTGTTTCGATGTTCTATTTTATACAACTTTTACTATAATATATAGCTAATATATAGCAACCAAAATAAAAATTAAATTTAAGAAATGTGACAAAGATAAAATATAGATGCCTGAACAGGCCAATATACCCACCTGTAATTGTGTGTACTTCCAGTAAATATGTGCTCTATCTTCTTTCAATTGTATTATTCCATCATACAGCTCTTTGGTATTTTTTCCTACTATACCAGAACATTTTTCTGCAATTGCTTTCAATTCTTGAACCTAGGTCAAACCACACAAAATTGATAATACAGCATCTTTAAAATTCAAACAAAATAATTGGAGTTTATGCCACCTTAACTTTTAGATGAAAATTTGTATTTAATGCCTGGCAGTGAGCACATCTACGTCTGACTTAAAAGCCCCAGTCCAAATTTAGATTTAACATGGAAGTGCTTAACCAATCTGAACACACCCAGCTTCAAAATTAAGACAGCAATCTAAATAGCACTGACATTAATAAAATACAAGTAGTAGTTTGTCTGATAAGACTATGCTATTGAAAACCTCATGTAAAATTGAATAATGTTCTAATCATGAAAAGAAGAAAGAAAATCTATTGAAAAACATTTGAAGCAACTTTAAGAAAGAACATAGTTATTGCGATTATGGAATCTTCCTCCTGAAAATTTCTGCTCTATAAGAGATTGATATTTGTGAATTTTCGTCATTTTGACAATGGAAACTGAGGAATCAAATTATACTATCACTGGTAACAATAGATCAGTTGGTTTTTTAAAAAGAACAAAGGCTATTATTACAACAGTGACTATGATATAAACTTTTATCTTTAATAAAGAGACAGCACGACTAATTGACATTTCTAAACTAAAACTTGTGTTGATTTTTAAAATCAATACAAAATAATAAAAAAAAATAACAGCCCAATAAAACATGATTAATTTTCGATTTTAGGCATTTAAAAATTACATTTTCCAGAAAACTGAGAGAATAGTAGGTTTTATCTTGACATTTGAACAATTTGATTTAAGAAATTACATTTTTACCCCTTTTTTTTTTAAAAAAAGAAAGTTGCAGCACAATAGAAACATTCTTAATTTCAGTATTTAAGAATTTTATTTTCCAGAAACTTTTGTCATATGACACTTGCATGGTTTCATACACATTTTTTTTGTAACATAAAAAAAAAAAAATATTTAACCCTCTCTCAGCAGCATTCACAAGATATTTCACCTCACCTGATGCTTTGCATTTTGGCAATTATAAGATATCTCATTCCCTTAAAACTCTTTATTTCAGCAGTGATGAGCCCAGATATATCTGCAAAACAAACCTTTTTTTGTCAAACTTGTTTTCCATCTCCCTCACAACAACCTGCTAGATTTACAGACTGTGGGTGGAGTCAGATTTTGTTCAAATTTTGATAACAGAAGAGACATGCTTGAAATAAACTTTTTTTTCTTTCCTATCAGGATATTATAGTGATGTGGACACAGTATAAATAATGGATGGACAAAGAGTGTTCCTCTTTCCCAGTTTATGCTCTCAAAGTTGGGGGAAGCACTATCACCAGCATAAAATTAGAAGAGTTCTTGAAAAAAGATATAGCATTTTATAGAGAGTTTAGTGATTTCCACCGTGCAAGTGGATCAGTGAAATTTTAAAAACTGCAAAAAGGTTGAAATATAAAAAGAAAAACATTGGAATCAAAAAATATTCTCTGGAAGAAATGTGGTGAGAATAGCATAAGGTTTTCTCGAAGTAATATATATATATTATAGTAAACTTTGAGAATCTAAGTTCTGTAAATGTGAAGCAATTAAAAATGAGAAAAATATGTAAATCAGACTATTTTTAAAACCATGTACTCACCTCTTTTTTGAGTTGGTCCATTTCCATGTTTTTAGATGTAATTTCACTTCCTACTGAATCAATCTTAAAAAGAAGAAATAATACTCCTGGAATGAATACACTGAATTCTAATGAAATTCAAGAGTTGTAGAATTCTGAGTTGAATAATGAAAGAATAGGGTGTCATCATTCAACTTAAGCTGGTGTTTTAGACTGAAATATACACATCTCATACATATATAAAATGGATTATCACTCTGTGTGTGTAGGTTCACAATACTAATCCTCAATTTTTTATCAATTTTCTAGAAATTTTACATGTATGCGTTAGACAGGACATGACTTGAATGATATATGCTACTTAAAAAAATATTTTTGAACTGAAAATGTCAAAATGTTTCAAAAAATGGTAAAAAAATTGTTACCTGATTCATTACAGAGGTGAAGACAGGGCCATAACTGGGCTGAAGCAACCCAGGGCCTCAAGCCAAATGGGGTCCCCCAACAAAAAAATTTACACTTATTTAGCATAATAACCACCCTTTTGGGAGTCCAAGAAAAAGGCTGTCCCAATAAGGCATGCTACAGTCCTGGGTGAAGGTTTAGTTACATAATTAAAAGTTCAGCATAAAATAAACAAGACATTATTCATTATTTATTCATGCAGAAGTTACGACCTTGTTGAGTGCGGGTGGAATGAAAACCGATTTCTTTTCTTCCTCCCAGGAAGCATGTGTTTTCTAATGATTCTTTTAATGACCGCAGTGCCACAGTACCCCCCCCCCCCTTCCAGTGCGGATCTCATGAAATAATTATTGACAACAAAAAATGTATATACAGATATACATATAAAGACGAAATTACACAGGCACTTATAAGATGATTCGGGAGACAACCTGCCGCAATGAATCACAATGGGCTCGCTGTTTGGACTGCCACTGTCTGTGCCAATGTGTGCTGGTTTCACTCATGCAATGTTCACACATACGTTTCTTCCTTTGCATCTGATGGTGATAGTGTTATTTTGCCTAGCGGCCACTTCGTAGGGGCCTTCATATGGGCACTGCAACGGCTTCTTAACAGCATCATTGTGAAGGAAAACATGCATGGAATGATTGAGTTCTTTATGGATGAACGTTTTGGATTTAGTATGGTGAGATGCTGGTACAGGCCGAATTTTCTAAAAGTGTTGTTGTAACTCAGTGAGCAACTGTTTCTCAGTGACGTCTGTGTTGGAAGCTGAGAAGAACTCGCCCGTGAGTCACCATATACCAGTTCAGATGTGGAGCATTCCAGGTCTGGCTTGTATGCTGCTCTTAGACCGAGAAGAAAGTTGGCAATACTCTTAATCCCCCTATAGTGCAGAAAAAAAAACTGCTCCATTTCTAAATTTTGTGCATGGAAAAAATTACAGTAAAATATAGGAAGTTGAATTTGGCACTTAGCTAAACTGCACTAAGCATTTTCAACGTGGCATGAGGTTTCCCCTGATTAGCAAACAGAGGAATAATTTTTTGTATAAAGCCGTGAATTCTATGCCCTAATTGCTAGATGTACCAATGTAAATATTGTTGGGCTTTTAACTTTACTTTTCATATTAAAATTTTGAGTTTGCTCCTTTTTTTGCCAAACCTCATTAAATCTGTGAAAAATTAAAATATTTAAACTATTAAGCAACATCATGCAAGTCTGAAACACACCCACCAGTTGTTTAAAAAATGATCTTGTCCATAGAATTTGTTTTATTTAGTTGACTATGAATGACCCTTTGGTTGTACATCAAGATAGTATCACACATATAGTGCAGGTGAGTTGACACCACTCATTCACATTGATGGGGGAGGCTGATGAATAAAAGCACTTTCTACAAGAAAAATGTTAATCCATAAATTTAATTCAGGCTCAACAACCTTTCATGTTACATAAACATAGATTTTTGGTGTTTGTATCTTTTGCATGAAGTTTGTTTGTAGTTTAGTTATTAATGCTGAATTAAATTTAAGCAATTAGAAGAAAAAAGCAGTTGGGTGATGTGAAAATATATTTTCTAAATGATTAGCAAGATTTGTTTTAATTCATAAGCAGTCAGTTAGTTTTAGTTTAAAAAATCAGATTTAAATTTTAAAAAAATCTGAAAAATTGAAGTTTTGTTATTGTGGGGGTGTACAAAAATGTGACTTTTTTTATGTCTCCGTTTTTTTTCAATTTACGCATAGATTGTATTGAAATCATTCTTAGAGAAATTTCACACAGCGTTGATCTTCATTAGCTGCATCTTCATCAGTCTAAGATTCTTTGGGTGAAAGGAATGATGACAAGTATCATTTCACGCTGTGTCAGATAAGACAAGGCTGGAACTAGAGGGGGGCGGGAAACTGTCCCAGGTGGCAAAATTTAAGGGCGGCAATTTTAGGCAAGAACAAAGAACACTTCTAAAGTTATTGAATTTTAAAGTGGTGGGGGTGGCAAAATAATGTTTTCCCTAGGCGGCAGAAATCCTAGTACAGTCCTGGATAAATTGAGCTCAGTCAGGAATATGTCCTGGCGAATTTGACTGTCATACCAGTATAATACTTACATCGTTTCCTGTAAAACAGTTAATCATATTCTATGTGCTTTTCCAAACATTTTATTTATTATAGTAAGCAATCATACCTGACAAGCGCATTTAATCAATTTAAATTTTAATTTAAATACTTTTATACTTTTGAGTTATACTGTTCATACCAATTTGAAATTATTTATCATGAGAAAAATTTGGTATCACAAGAAAAGAAAAATTGGTCAAGTGATTTTATCCTGGCTATTTTCTAATGTCTTTTCGAAAAACTTCGCCAACACCATGAAAACGAAATATAACCTTCATTTTGCACTTTTCTCGTTTTGGGTATTGTTATGATCAAAAAAAGCTTTCTTTACTTCCTTTTTATGGAATACAGTAACTTTATTAGGATGTATTCAGTGCATACCTAAGGAACATTCTAATACTCCAGCATTTAAAATCCCATTCATAGGTAATTCCAGTTGTCTCTGGTTCCTGCCTATGACAAAAGCTTTTTTCTTCTTTCCCATTATTGACAAAAGCTTTTTTCTTCTTTCCCATTATTGACAAAAGCTTTTTTCTTCTTTCCCATTATTGTGAAAAGCCTCCAGAACATACCCTCCCCACACTATTTGACAGGTAGAAGCCACAGCAATAGTATGGGATCTTCTGGAATGCCTGAAATGAGGATTTGGGGGGGGGGGTTGAGAAAAATGTTATTGGAGAAGGGAAGTGGTCAGACAAATATGTTTGGTAAACTGACTTGAAAGGAATTTTCTGATAGGAATTTTTATTTTGTTTGAATTTTTGTTGATGTACTTCCCCAGTTTTTTGCTTGAGAATTTTTTTTTCATTGACATTTGAGGGGGGAGGGGGTATAATAGAACTTCGGTTATCGGGGAAGCAAATTTACCAGGTACAGTAATAAAATTTCAAAACTTCATGAAAGTAAAAGAGAGCCACAAAAGAAATTAATTCTCAGGTAACAAAGTTGAGAGTAATACAGTCCGCATTCAATATTGTGACCCTCTTAGTCCTGTTGAAAAAGGATGTCATATTGGGGAAGGGTCATTATATTGAAAGTAAAACATATAAGATAGTCGTTCTATGAAAACATTTGGAACTTATCCTAACGGTTGTTGTAATGGAATGGTCACTATAATATGGGGTCATTATAACGAGCATCGACAGTATCAATAATATTGTTCCGGATAATTTTCCACAAGACTTCGAGATTACAAAACAAGAAGCGGTTCGACGGACAAACACAGATTTATTTACAGAACAGCAATTTACACGTATTTACAGGATAATCAGAGAGCTAACAACTTTCTCTTACCGTTCAAACACATCTGACTGAATCTCCTTGTGCCTGTCTAGCCTATCATCTTGTGAGCGCCGCACTATTTATAACCCCGACAGAAACTTCGAGAAATAGAACATTCCACAAAATTCTATCTTACAGTTTCCTAGTCAGCGGCACCACCGTACGGAGGGGCCGAACCAATGTCTGGAGGGGCGGGACTTTCTGGAATGTTCTCATCAATAGTATCTTCCTCTGATGAACCGAAACCGGCATCAACCGATTTCGATATTTCGGAGAGCCATCGAACAAATCGCGCCATCTATCGCCTACAGATCGCAACAATATCAAGGAGAGTAATATTATTTGGTAATAAAAATAGGGCTCAGAAAAAACAGAATCCCCATAACGTGAGTAAATTTTTAAAAAAATCTATTAGTGAATATATACCATTTCAATTTAGAAAATAAAATTGTGAGGGGCCCAAGCAAATGCTCCACTTGTCTATGATATCAAGTCTGGCTAATCAAATAATTAAATACAAATAGGCTAATCAATTAATTAAATACAAATAGGCTAATCAATTAATTAAATATAAATAGGCTAATCAATTAATTAAATAGGCTAATCAAGTAATTAAAAATAAATAAAGTTTTTTTAAAATTTTCTTTACTTAAATTGTGATTATTGGGCATGAATAACATGAACATATACACTGAAATTTTAAGCATTAAAATACGCATGAATATATACAGCGAAACTTCTTTAAGACAACCAGTCCATGTTCTGCAGAAAATGGACATCTGCAAAAATGACTGCTGAATGAAGGTTGCATGAAATGAAAAATAATTTTAGGGGAGGGTATGAAAATAATGTTTCTCAATGTCAAATATTATGCTCAATTTATTTTACAATGCCCAAAAACAAATACAGTGAAACCTTGCTACAACGAGGCTCGATATAATGATAAATCTCTCTACAACTGAATTTTTTCAAATCTTGTTTGAAATAATCTAGTCTGTAATGTTAAACTTCTCTCAATGCAACGATATTCTTTACCATGATAAACTTCTCCATAACAATATTTTCAAGGAGGGTTTTGAAAACACTCTACGAAGTTTATTATTTTTATTTATTTTTTGCTTGAAATAGCTTTCAGTATATTTTTTAACTCAGCTCATGTTTCAGTTCTTCTGAGGACAAGCCCTTCCCACTTGTATATCACACTATATCACTTGTATATCACTATATCCCACTTGTATATCACTATTGCCACTATATCAAAAAATATTTTTTTTATGCAAAAAATATTTGAAAAAAATTAAAATTTCGGAAGAAAATAGCTATATATGGTATAATTAATATCTGTAAATTCTAATGCTATTTAAAGGCTCAGCACTAAAAGTTTCGTTTCAAGAAATTCATTGTGACACACCTCTAAATCATATATGCTAAACGCATGAACCGCAGACCGAATGCAGCCCACCAATACAAATCTAATTCTGTAATTTAATGAACTAAGCAGAACATATTTACAGTTTGCTTAAGTGGCACAGTTCCAGAGCATTTAAGCTGTTTATTCAAAAATCCCTTGGGTGACATGTGGCACAGTTTTAGAGCACTTAAGCAGCCCCCAGTGGTGTTTTATATCACTTAAGTTACCCCTGGCACATTCCAGAATACCTAAGTGAATACCTTCTCAGCCACCTTGCTGGGCATTTTGCCTGTTGTGGTGTTGTATTTGTATTTGATCCATGAAACATTCCCAGATTATTTAAGTGATCCACGGCATAATTGCGAATCACTTGAGTAATGTGCGGCACAGTTTCAGGGCACTTAAGCAGCCCAGACACATTTCTAGATCGGTTGAAAGATTTGCAGGACATTTATAAATCACTAAAATTGCTCTGTAGAGCTGTTTTAGTTCGGGTGCCTGCAAACTAGGGAAAGGTTTTCCCAATTTTTGGCACACTGAGTAAGGTGTGCCATTAAGAATATTTGATATTTAAAAGCTTGGTTGATTGATGATAAGCATCACTCGAACCCCCTCCCACTTCATCCAAAAGTCAACAACACCCGAACCCCCCCCCCCCCTCCATCGATGCTGACACGATACTTGAATGATCCTCAGTATTACTACTTTTTTTGTATGATACACCAAAGAGTATTGCGACAACCTCTTTATGCATCGAACTGAATTTCTTCTATCAGCTAAATTAATTAAAATATTTTGCAGCGAATAAATGCTCAAAAGTGAATTTTTTGGTGATACTAAGAACATCGATTTAGAAAAGTTATCACCATCAGCATAAATTTGATGACTTGTGATTATAATGTTGCCTCTCAATATAACGATAAATTCCTCTACAAAGATATTTTTTCTTTGTCTGATAACGTTATATATATATATCAAAGTTTCACTGTATTTTCATGCAGAACTTGAAATAGCAGATCATTTGATCAGTTCCTTAATCTGTATTATCCAAGATCTGTTTCCAGATCGAGTTTCTTTATAGCAAGTACAGTACATCTTCTTTCCTCACATTTCTTTTGTTCTCTCACTATTCTTTACTGAATCTCCACGTGATAAAAAGTGAAAAAAGTATCCACAAAGGTAAAACTTCCACACATCCTTTACCTATTCAGTAAAGATCATAAAATTATTTGTCTGTCACCCTGGGGAGCAAATTTTTAAACTGTCTTATCATCTAGCAGCAACAATATAACATTAGCTTGTGTCATCCTATTTACAAATGTTTTCAACCTGATTGAGTTACACATGAACAGAAAATCTGATTGAACTGAAAAGGTAATTATGCTGATGTATAAAGATTGTAAGGTTATACAAAAAGAACTACCAGCTCATAATGCATTGGGAAGAAAAAAATTCACAAAAACTTGTTTTTTAAACTCTTATGTATAAGGAAGTGGTTGCGGACAAGTTGGTAGTTGACCACATTCAGAGGTGGCAGCAGAATAGGAGTGATTTTGGATTATGTCTATGGAGCCTATTGTCCGTTCTAAGAGAAACTGGCTGCAAAGGAAAGTTAGCCAGGGAATAGAGGTGGCCACCCCTATGGAAGTTCCATTGTATTTCTCATTCCAACTATTTTATAATTACTCCAATATCGCAACAAAAAATTCCTTCGGGCAGATTATTTGTGGTCATCGGTTAGCTGTAAGCCTTTTCCACTGTCTCTGACAATCGAGGTTCTACTGTACCCATGACTTCCACAAGGGTGGGGCAAACAGGGTTCTAGCCCAGGGGTCCTAAGGCAATTATCATAATTTTTACTTTATTTTATCATGCTATAAATTCACAGTATAAAAGAGTCCTTGAAAAGTCTGGTTTGGGAGTCCTCCAAAGATCCCAACCTATGTGCCCTCTGCTCCAGAATATGGGGGGGGGGGGGCATGACTGTACTTCTGGCTTAAAAATTTTTTAAATGCCAATGAAATGCCCCAAAGTAAAAAAAAAACCTGCCAACAAAATACAATTTACCAAGATAAAGTCATATCAAAGTAATCTGATCATCTGCTGCTCTCTTTCTTTGGTAAAAGTTGACGGCATGAGACAATTATATCTTTCTTACCTTGCTGTCCAAAAATTGTGCAGTGTCTTAGGGGTCATTCAAGTATTATGTTGTCATCGATGGGAAAGGGGTTTCTGATTTGCTGACTTTTGATGACAAGGGGGACAGGTTTGGGTGATGCTTATGTCATCAACCACCCTTTATGAAAATCTGAAATGTTCTTAATGGCATCTTACTCGGTGCGCCAAAAACAAGAAAAATATTTTGCTAGTTTGTGGGTGCCTGAACTAACATTTGCCCTAATGATAAATTTCTTACAGAACCTCCCGACTTCAGCGATCTCTAAATGTTTCCTTCAAGTGCTCAGCTCAGGAAATATGTCTGGTGCTGCTTAAGTGAACTGGAACTGTGCAACTCATCACTCAAGTGATCCGTAATTATGCTAGAGATTACTTAAGTTATCTGGGAATGTTCCACAGATAACTTGAGTAATGTAGAACCGCACTGGGGGGGGGGCACTTAAGTACTCTAAAAATTGTGACACATGTCACTCAAGGGAACTCTAAATGTGTCACAGATCATTTAAGTGTTCTGGAACTGTGTTGCAGGTTACTCGAGTGATCTTTGAATGTGCCACAGGCCTACTTCAGTGATATGAAAACGTACCACGGGTCATTTAAGTGATCTGTAAATGTGCCGCTCAGTTCATTTTTACAAAATAGGGTTGGGGGAGAAGGCAAGCTACATCAGATAACCTTCAGGGCTACATTTGGTCCATGGGTCAAGGGTTTACCATATATGGCTAGAAGGGTGGGTCGCAATGAATTTCTTAAAGAGAAATTTTGAGTTCTTACCCTTCAAATAGCATTGAAATTAACAGAAATTGATAACAACATATAAAGGAATTTTCTTTTGAAATTTTAAATTTTTTTAAATGTTCTTTACACTAAAAAAAAATTTTCATCTGGGATGAGGCACACAAGCTCCCTATGCAACCCCCACTCCCATGTACATTTCTGATCCCACCAATATGTGTTAGGAGGTAGAGGGCAGTGTTGACGAAACTTTGCTGATAAGGGTGGGGGGGTCAGAGTTTCGCTTACTTTTTCTGACAAGGAGAGGGTCAAAAATGGCTAAAAATTTGCTGGCGTAATACTTGAACGAGCCCTTACACGAGAAAAAAAATTTGATTTGTGCTTGAATGTCTTTCCTCAACTATATTACTACCTCTTTCAGTATTGTTGGAAATCTATAGAAGAATCTCACATATTCGAATACAGATAGTGTATTTAGAGTAAGTTTTCAGCTGATCTAACCATTTTTCTTTCTCTAATCTTTTCAGCCATCTGCTGTTTTCCCCTCCTGTAATTTTCTATAAAAACCTTGTCTAGGCACCAAAGAAATGTACCATCTCTGGAAGCAACAATACACCCATAGGACACAACAATTAACAAGTAATCCTAAATATGTTTATGGATTGATGTCTGTTTCTTTCAAAGACGACGTCATTATTAGTAGCCTAAAAATTTAGCTGGTATGCTTTAAAATAACAAAAAGAGACTCAAAAGTTATTGAGAGTTGGTGAGAGTTAAAATATACCTGTGTAGCAGCTAATTGGCTCTTACCCCCCCCCCCCTCCCCCTGTAAAACCCGAATTTTTGGTAATATGACAAATGTGCTTTCCGGGGTGGATTGTTTATATTGAGTGAGCATTATTTTTATTCTTGCATTCTCAGAAATGCATGTTTTTGCAACCACAAACTAATCAAATCAAGATCTACAATCTAGATAGTCTTGTCATATTCAGCTGCATGTAACCATGTCAAAAAATATCTCACATTAGAAGCTGTAGGATATACAGTGATACCTCGGTTTTTGTCAATAATCTGTTTGAAAAAGATCGGCAAAATTCGAAACCAATGAAAACTGAGGTAATTATTTCCATATGAATCAATGTAAATCCAATTAATTCATTCTACACTCTCCAAAATACAAAAAAACACATTTTATAGAGAATAAATAGTGTTTAATACTGAAAATAATAAGAAATTATTTTTAATATTTTAAAATGAATATAAAAGACTAATGTAAAGAATAAATGAAAATTTAACTTGGAATTTACATTTTTATACCCTCCTGAAGACTATTCTAGGCATATGGAAGACAGAGAGTGGAGAGAGAGGTGCAGATATTCTTGTTTGGAGGGTAGAATTTCCCTCTATAAGGGCCTTAGGTATCAAGGCACTTCCTGGGGCGCTGTCTGAGTTCACTTCTATTCGGACAAAAAATTTTCAGCCCCAGACTTGTCCAAAGTTTCATCTGCGCCGTGCCTATAGTCCATTTCAGGTTAACTTCGCAGTGAAAAGAAAGGTAGAGAATGTACTCTTCCAGTATAAGATCCAGTAATAACTGTTCCACATCTTCAATTGCTTGTGATCGTTATTTCGTGAGCACATTCAAACCTTTTGCTACATTAGCCTTCTTTATAGCTTCCTTTTTTGCCACAATGGAACATATCATGAATGGTGACATCCCATATATGCTTCCGATTGCAGCAATCTTGATGCCATTCTTGTATTTTTCAGTAATTTCCCTCTTGAACTCAATCGTGTTCTTGACCTTCGAAGGGCAGCTGGCTCTGAAAATTTTCTTTGGTTCCATAAAATTGTTTGGCTAGATGTGTAAGGTGTTGCTCACACAACGAGAATCAACACCACGCTGAGCAGGACGATGAAATTAGCAGAGATGTCTAGTGGGCACATAGACAAAATCTGAGGCAACCGACGAAAACAAGACAAATTTATCATGGAAAAAATTGATGAAAACTGAAACCGACGACAACCAAAGTCAACGAAAACCATGGTATCACTGTAATTAGAAATTCAAATTCCCTGAATTAGAGGACTAAGACATATACCAATTAATTTCTAATGCGAACATCACGGATGAAAAAGATATTGCTGAAAATGATTTAGTGACAACAGCTCCAACTGATGTATGTGGAATGGTAGATATATTTTGCAACAATGAGACTTAGGTTTTAGAAACTTCCGAAGCATGTTATTAAAAAGATGTAAGGCAGAAAAGAGGTGTGACAAAAGAGGTGACACAAAAAATAAGTGTAACACAAAACGTAAGTGTAACACAAAACATAAGTTTAACACTCATGTGAAAATTTAAAGAAAAGGCGAGAAGGTTTGGAACAATCCAAAAAAAAAAAACCTATTGAATGGGATAAAAAAACCTCTTTCGATCAAAACCACAGCTGTGGATTCCTTTGGAAAACGATTTGCCATATGACCATTATAGACCATATATGACCATTATAGCATGTTGGGGATAATTCATTCATAGTTGCGAGAAGCGGATCGTATTTCACATTTGAAATTCCAAATAGAAGTGATAATGAACCTTCTATGAACAAAGAAGGGGTTAAACATTCATCCAGGTCATTGTTATCAACTGAAAAAATATGCCAGGTCATCTGATGGCCATTATGTTGTGTCTGCGATGCAAGGATGGTGAGCGATTTGCCAAAAAGACACTGTATAATACTACCAATGTGACAAATGGATCCATGTGAGTGAGTGAGGAGAGATAGAGATGTTTCTTCTTTTATCACAAACATTAGAAAAAAAATTGAATTTTCAGTACACATTTTTGTGTTGAAAAAACCGATATGCATTGTGAATTTGAATTTGTAGTAGAAAATTGAAAATTTTATGATAACTGTACTCCAGAAATAAATAATTGTCAGAATATAGGTGATACCAGTTTCTGCTTTCACCTCTTCCCATGTGTCAATGTTCCATTTATGCAACATAGTGAAAAACAAAGAAAAACTTTTTCCTCAAATTTGAAAGTTGATCTATGTATAGACATGTAAAAGGACCTTGAATTCCAAATTTCAAAACAATAAGTGACTTTGTTCATAGTTTGGCTTTTAAATGGTTAACTTATTCTTTCCCTTCAATACTCACGAATTTGCAGATTTGAAAATGACAGTGGGCTTTATCATGTACCCATATGCATTTGCACAAAACAACATCCTAAGTCTATCCTTACTTGCCTTAAAACCAGGAACTCGCTTTTCTTCTTAGGTAATAAATGTTCTTTTGGTCGGTAGAGGCTTGATCACCAGTGATTTTTATATTGCGTAATCCGAACGTTTCTTAAAACTATGAAACCAACCTTTACTGCCATAAAATTCTGTAAAAAAACACTTCACCAGCTCTTTCCTTTATAGAAGAATAACATTTTTTCACCTTTTCCATTACAATCTTAGAATCAATTGGAATACCTTTTTTGAAGTAGTCCTGCACTCATAAAAAAAACACATTTTCTGTATGAGAAACACATGGATCCCGTAGGCAATATAAGGTTTTCACTGTTACAGGTGCAGCTACAGCCACGTTTAATTGAATTTCAGATTTCTTTTTCTTGATATAGATTAGTTGATTCCGTAACAGCGGCCCAAAGTAGCAGTTGACTTATTTGCAAGTTGACAGAACTAGCTAAACAAGCAACTAAAATGGGGAAACGAAGAAACAACAATACTCCTACCACAATCATCAGCTAAGGCAGCCATCAGGAAAACCTTTTGCTTGAATGCAAAATGAATGGATAATGAAGCAACAGGTAGGAAAGCTCACCGCATAGTTAAAATGGTGAAGGCAAAAAGCCTGAACTGGAAAAAAGGTGTTATAATCTTCCTAACAGAAATGGTCCTTTTCCAAAGCACCTCCACCGCTTTGAAATCCTCAAAAGCGATGACTGTAGACGTGGAGAAATCGTAAATGAGTTACATTATGCCACCCAATGTCCAGCAACTTCACCATACCACCAACACGCTCTAGCAATTAAAAATATTGACAATTGGAGGAGACAGTAACAGTCAAACCAAGCACTATCACAATAAGTCCCAGAAGATCCTCAAGAATCAGATGACCGGTTCTTTCACATGCTGAGGTGTCTGAGGATGAGGGGCTCTTGAGTGAAGGATGCTTCAATTTAGGAATTAGTCGTTGTAGTATTGTCTCATCCCTCGGCAAATTTGCTTCCCTCTTGATGGCAAATTCTATTCCTATGTATATATATGTATTGGTTTTTGTACTTTTCCCCTTGTGTTTTCTCAATTTATGGTTGATGTTTTAAGCATTTGATATATATATATATATATATATATATATATATACATACATATATATATATACATACATATATATATATATATACATATACATACATATATACACATACATATATACATATACATACATATATATATATACATACATACATACATATATAAAAAATACATAAAAATACAATATATATATATATATATATATATAGTATTTTTGCATTGCTTTTATATTTTTTGCAGTGTTTGTGTTTTTGCATTCTTCATTGTTTTTGTGTAATTGCATTGTTTTCGTTCATTGTTTTTTTTTAATTTTCTCAGTTTTGTGCTGTAATATTTTAAGTGTATGAGATTCTGTCTATGCACATTTCATTATGTAAAATCAATTTTTTTCCGACACGGTTCTGCCTCTTCACAGGGGCAACGGCTAAAACCTATAGAGCCTGGGCCGTGTTCGGTTTGAAAGAAAGAAAAGAAAGTTGACTTATTTTCACCAAGCATAGCTCATATTTAAAAATTTTCTTGTAAAGTTTTCAATTTTTTTGTCTCTTCAAAACATTATCAGAAGCACTAGAAAAATTAGCTATCTTAAACACCCACAATTCAAATTTTGTAAAAAAACATGTGAATGACCGTTTCTAAGTGTGTGTGTGTTGCCAACAATGTTTTCCAATAAAGCTGACAAGACCGCAAATACGAAACTTGCGATTACCAATATACGAGAATAAACTAATAAACTTAAGCTCAATACAATACTAGTTTGAAATTAGTATGTTTTCCAATCATCAAAGTAGTTCAGTCCAATTGTGTTTCAAAATGTTATTCTATAACAGCTCTAAAATCCTACTTGTAAGCTTGAAGATATAAATAGAAAAAATTACCTCTTGCTGAAATAATTTCTTCTCGGCTTCTTTTTTCAGAATATCTTTATCTTTCTCCATTAAATCCTCCTCTAGTTTCTCTTTTTCATTACTGTATTGTGCAAATAATAAATTCAATACAAATATACATGAAAAGTATATAGCTTCTAATTTTAATAAAATTAACGTTTTTGATTGAAAAATATTCATAATAAAATTTCTTCATGGAAAGTTTAGTAATGCATCCCAGGCTTTTGTTTCCTTAAATTAATTACCAATTTAAATCAAAATACAGGCTTAATAAACTAGGAAAATCTATGTCTCTGTTAGTAATTTTTTACTTTTAATTTAAAACATTTAATGTAAATATTTAATTACTCTGACAGAGTAATTAAATGTAAAACCAGAATGAAAACGAATGAATGAAATGTAAAAAATTATGGCCAGGATACTCTGAAATTTTTACAAAATATGTCAGACTTTTTTTTTAAGACTTCTTTTGGAAATGACCCATAAGTAAATTATGCCTCTTTTGCTGAACTTATGCTTACTGCTGAATAACTGTTCACTTTGTCAGACCAGATAGGGCCCAGGCGATGTCCTTGCTGAGATTTTAGCTCTTTACCCAGTTGGATTGGGCCATGCAGAAGAGAAATTCATCTCTGCCCTCATGGGGACTTGAACCTGAGGAAGTTCATTCTAGCAAGCAAATACTGATAAGGTTGAAAAATCATATAAAACCAATTAATCAGCATGTTGTGCAGAACTAGCACGTCCTAATTCTGGAAACTGGTTAGCCAATACTATGAAATCAGTAGAATGGAACTGTACCTCTTTGCTTAGTAAAGTCAGCATGCTAACAACATAGCCATAAGTTTAGTCATAAGGCTGGGTACAGGAGTACCGAATGTGAGCATTTGTGTGTCTATTCAGGGTGTGCACCTTCCCAGTTTAAGGGTTTTCGACAGAGGGGATCTGTGAATTTAATCAACTTTAAGAAAACTGACCAAAAACTGAAGGAAGGGACTAATGTTTATTTTTGTTTACTTTATATTTTCCTCCACTATAGAAAATACACTCATGTCCATAAATTAAGGATAATGCCAGCTCCGGCAAATAAAGGTTCAGAAACAAAGCAAACGTTACTTATTCATAAAGCCCATTTATTAAACAAAAGATAAAGAACAAAAACGATGGTGTATGTATGATACCATTCATAAAAACTATGATTTTTGCTCCCTGGAGCAATTGTAAAATAATATCTCCATTACAAAAACTTACTATTACATGGTTGGTATGATGGTTAATACATTGTATGTCTCCCATGCGATGAAATACAGTCCGTACAACGCCTAGGCATGCTGAGTATCAAATTATCGATCTGATCTTGGGGAAGATCACTCCACTCAGCAAGCAATGCTCTCCGAAGTTCCGGTACACATGTAGGAGGTGGTTGATGGGCTGCAACTCGTCGGCCAAGTATATCCCACACATGCTCTATCGGATTCAAGTCAGGTGAGAATGCTTCCATTCCATACGGGTTATATCCTCAGATTCAAGGCATTTGTTTACGATGTTTGCTCGGTGAGGATGGGTGTTGTCATCCATAAACACAATTCTGTGCCCATGGCACCCCTAAACAAACGTACATGTTGTTCCAGAATGATGTCCCAATAAATTTGGGCTTTCATGGTTCCAGTTTGAACATGCAGATCTGTTCTGGAACCCAGTATAATTCCACCCCAAACGAGCAATGCTGCACCACCGTAACGGTGTCGTTCAATGATGTTGTCTTGGTGGTAACGGGTACCTGGCGTTCCCCATATGAAAGTCCGACATGAATCAGAGTGCAAGCTAAACCTGGACTCGTCGGAAAACATCACACAAGCCCACTGTGACGATGTCCACATTGCATGTTCTCTACTCCAGGCTAATCGCTGCCGACAGTGAGTTGCCGTGAGCGGAACACATCCGACAGGCCTGCGAGCATATAGACCAATATCTCCCAAATGTCTGTACACTGTGTGCCTTGAAACTGTGGTACCCGTGGCTGCAGATAGCTGACGAGGCAGGTCGGATGCTGTGCTCCGTCTGCTTCTTTTGGCAGTTACTGCCAAATACCGGTCTTCATTCTGCGTTGTAACTCGGGGATGACCTGTACTGTAACGTCTACTGACATTTCCGTTATCTTGGAATCGTTGCCAAAGCCTAGAGATGACACTTTGGGCAATTCCAAGTTCCTCGGATACTTCCATCTGAGTACACCCACATTCCAGGCGGCAGATAATTCTACCAAGTAAAAAATCATCCACATGCGTCCTCTGTGTCATAACTATTCGCTTATGGCACTGAGCACCTTACAGAACTCTTGTGAACAATTTTACTTCTTTGCCACCATTCCTTATATACCCCTCCCTCTTACACTCTCGTCATTGTGACGTACTATCGGCATCATCTGGTGGCTTCCTGAAATTTGCATATCATTCTTGCAGATGTGTGTGATAATTCTACAGGTGAAATTTTTACTTTAGATTTCAGTGTGATTCTGAATTATCCTTAATTTATGGACATGAGTGTATATTGGTAAAGCTTGAGCCATATGTACATGGATCATAACAGCTACTTCAGTGTCATTAGGACAATGTGAACTGAGCAGAACTTGTACAAAAACAGGATTTTGTTTTGGTTCAAACCATTTTTTTTTTGGTAATAGCATTTGCATTAAAAATGATAAAATTTCTGAAAAATCATTCAAATTTCTAATAATTAAAATATGTTTATTAATGCAATTAATACTAGAACTGCAGAGTGGGTAAATTTGACCCAAATAAAACTTCATTTTCATCTATCTCGAAAACTTAAGCGCAGACGGTAAAAAATTTTGTGACTTTTCATGATATCATATGAATATTAAATAACACTTATACCTAGAACCATGGTTTGGGTCATTTTGAACCAACATACTATTCTATGGGAAAAAAGGGGGTGTAGAATTTTCTCTAAAGTGGTAACCCCTTTCTAAAATGTATTTCTAAAGAAGATAGTGAAGAATAAAGGTCTTTTAAGGTCAACACCTCAATTTATTGAGATTATCTATTTTTCAATGAAGGAACGTCAAGTAGAACAAAATATTTTTTATTTCTTTAGCCTCGGAACTGAAAAATCTAACCTTTATAATATTTCATGATTTCTGATAGCAGGGGTTTTATTTAGATTTACAATATATATAAATTTAACTTGAATTAATCAACTAGCAAGAACTGCACTCATGTGAATTATGAAAAGGTGATTTTCTGTGATTGAATGCTTCAATAGAAGAATGGGGCAGTGCGGGACTAGCAAGATCATAGCCCATACATCATTTATCAAGAATATTAAGTAGATATTGTGGTCTGTAACACTTACATCATTTAAAAATAAATAGAAAATCGTATCTATACTCAAACTCTTTCAAAAATAAGTACAAATGACTCTTTTTTTAAAAAAATTTTAATTATTTCAAAACTACTAAATCTCTTCGCGTTCTCCTAGTTATTCTTCCACTTTCCTGAGGCTTAGTTCATCCTGGACTGGAGTACGCTGTAAGGTTTTGGAGACCATATCTACAGAGGGACATAGACTTGGTTGAAGGGGGGAAGAGAAAAGTGACTTGTGTCCTCATTGGCACACATGGCTTAAGTTATGAAGACAGACTTCATTTTGTGAATATGTTTACAGTGAATGAACGCAGGTGTCGAGGAGATCGAAGTGTTCAAAATTTTCAATGGTATGGATAGGATGAATCATGATTTATTAATTTGCCTTCATTCAACTGCTTTTACAAGGGAATACCAGTATTGTTACTAGTAACAACATAATAGGGTTGTTAGTAAATAGAATAGCTTAGCTCTGGAGGTAGTAAATTCTAATATAATTGACACGTTGAAAAAGAAATATGATATAAACATGTTGGGGTGAATTGAGAAGCTATCAATACTTAGAATAAGACAACCATAAGTATTCTTTATGAGCATTGTATAATATTTTATGTATATATACATTGTTTATAGTTTTTGTAATTGAATTTTTAATTGGGTTGCTGTATTTTAGAAATATATGACATCCATATTTATTATGGGCATCTTTTTTTCAGCCATCTCTTTGGGCATTTTGCCTGTTGTAGTGTTATATTTGTAAATAAGTTTAATTTTCTTTCCCAAAAAGATGTTGATGAGCTATTATTTTTTAATTAAAATATTTTTAGCCTGGGAACTGAAAAATCTAACTTTTATAATATTTCATGATTTCTAATAGCAGGATTTATTTAGATTTATAACACAAATTTAACTTGAATTAATCAATTAGCAGGACTGCACTTAAGTGAATTACGAAAAGGTGATTTCCTGTAATAAAATGCATCAATAGAAGAATGGGGCAACACGGAACTAGCGAGATCATAGCTTACTTCACTTGTGGGTCATATTTTTGTTCTTTCAAGAGTGGCCCCCTTGACAAAATTTGACTGTATATCCATATCTTGCAAAAGTGATAATATTAACTGGATAATACGGTTATTTTAAATTGTTCACATTTTTAATAGCTATAATTAAATTTTGGTAAGCACAAATCCCTTGAATTCCACTGACATTCTGAATCATCAGACTGAATTCATCATAGAAGTACAGATATAAAAATATGCATGGAATAATAATCAAAGAAACTATAATAAATATAAGAATAAAAAAAATGTAGGTATTGAATTAACACTGTTATGACTTAAACCATACATGCATTTTCTAACACATTGGGACATGTCGGAATATGTTGAAAAAGTATATATTCATGCATAGTCCCAACATATTTGTTTTTAGAGTTGTGCTTTTGCTTGTGCTACCATCTGGCTTCCACATTTTGAAGTAAGGCCTATTAGCACTACAAGCAAATTATTAATGGTGAATGTGTTGATTTGAAAAATTAAATACTAGAGCAAGACTTGATATGTATTAAGAGCAATGAAGAACAAAATATACTTGATCTGTAAAACAATTAAACTCACGCCAAAACAGAATATTTTGCTTCATACTGTCTCAACTGTTCATCCAATAATTCAGCTTGGGATTTGAAATTCTGAAATTGATTATAATGATATATAAAATTAAATAAACAAAAGTTTTCATTAACATACATGCTCTTATCTATTTTCACCATATACTCTTCAGCCTGATTGTATATGACGTTCACAGCATTATTTTATTTCAAAAATACAGAGGAGAACAATACTTTGCAATCAGCTTCTAGCTTCAATATAGTTTCATTCAGCTCAATAGCATTTGATTCAAGTTTTTCAAATGTAGCTACTTTTTCTTTGTAAAGATCTAATATGTCTTGATGTTCCTTTCTGTTGAAGATATATATATAAAATTAAGTTCAATTTTCTATTGAATAAATAAATTTTTATAATATTATACAGATAAGAAACATTTATGTAAATTAATGCAATTGAATAAACCACTGTTCATTAATTAAATTAATTGTTAAACAGTTCAAATAAATTACAAGGTTTAAAAAAATATTAATTGAATTAAATTTTTTCTGATACTGGTATTTAAAAACAAAAAAGAAAAATATTAGAAATTTAAAACCAGTACCGTCGAATCCCATTTTAACGAATAAAATTATAGTGAAAATCTTGTAATGAAAACGTTTCTAATCCTTAAATAAGTTTACATAGGAACAATGTATTACAAATTTTGATATTACGACATGGAAAATCTGTTAAGACTAATTCAAAAATGAGTTTCTGAAAAACTCAACAAAAGAGTACATAACATTCCAAAAATGATCCCATAAAATTGGTAACAAAGATTTAACTTGCTGAACTGTTGGAGAAGAAGGGTTTTTCTTCTATGACTTGTGAAGAAAAATTTTAACCAATAAGGTGTGTGAAAAAGAAAATCTGTAGTAAGCCAGTGCTATGCGTTAGGAATGTTTTATATTTCTTTTGTTTCAAATTGAGGAAGGACACAGTTTGATTAAACAAACTTAAGATCATTTCTGCAGCTGATACTGGAGTAAATAAAAAAACATGGCATTAAAATATGGCACACTCTTTATCCATCTACTCTTTGAATATTTTTTTAGAAATCTGGCTAAGCTAGAATTTCAAATTCAAACAGCAGTCATAAAACCCCATAGAAAAATACAAGACTTTCAGATTTTCAAGATGCAGATGCAGCTGTTTTTGCACAAGATATTCGTTCAAGAAGTTTTCCTAAAACATATATATGATTTCAGGATATTCATTCCCAAAATGTGCCAGTTCACTCATACGAGAAAAGACTGAAATTTGTATGTGCTTTTGGATGCGAATTCAAGCATTGCATGCATTTCAGTATATGTATACCTCAGAAGAATTTGTTGTTTTCTTGGCTTCCACAACTTGTACAAAAAAAATTTAAGGATTATTTGCCTCAAATATATTAAGAAAGTGAAACTTACATTAAAAAAATTCAATGCCTAATCTATTTGAGTTGCTTTGAGTTATTTTTTAAATTTAACTTCATTACTTTAATTATCTAGAATGTAAATAAGTAATGTTTTTTCTTAGAATTTAATTCCACAATAACCAAATTTTTTAACGAATGTTAAAATTTGTCAAGTTGAAAATTCTTTTATAATGATATTTTATTATAAAAACGTGATTTCTTCAGTGCCTTGGAGTTTGCTATAATGGGATTCGACTGTATATGAAATTACAACCAATTTCAAATAATGAACTCAAGTTTAAAAAATATCTGGCTTACACTATTGGTGTTTCATAAAACTTATTTTTTAAATTTTGGGTCGTACTTTGAACAAATTAAATAATTTTTCTTAGAAACATATGAGAAATCACGTTTGGGCTAACAAATGCGATTCCGGAGCAAATTATCTTCATTAGCTGAAATATGACTGTACAGTATTTTGATGTTTGTATAATACAGTACATGAATAAAGTATTTTCAACTTGTATTTTTAATTTACTCTCATTGCTTCATCATTATGCAACATCATTTAATTTAAACAAAGGAATTGAAAAATAATAACTTGCCTTTCTTTGGCAATCTCTCTCATGCAGAAATCCAATGATTTCTCAACATCCAATTTTTCTTTAGTCAATTCTTCAATTTTGTCTTGAATATTCTTGTTTTCAGCCTGCGTATGAATTAAAAAATTTTCATTATAAAAAAAATAAATCATTTATCAATGATTAATTTGCCAATTGAGAGCTTTTTTACTGCCTTCATTAAAATATTTGTTGGCTCATTTAGATGAATTAAATCGTAGTTGGGAGGCTAGTGATTTCAGAGGAACTAAAAACCAAAGTGATTGGCTCAATTATCAAGTGCACCTTTTTTTTTTGCACAGGTGAAAATCAGTGAGGGTAAAGTCTAGGGGCAATATGGTATATGTTTAAACTTGTGGAGTTCCAGTATTTGTACTGCGGTGGGGAGCAACGTTGTTAAGGACATTCTTTTTACTTATTTCTGTATTGAAACGAATGACAACTTTTGTTGTTTTGTTTAAGAGGGCATAGGAAATCTATTGGCAAGATATGATAAATGCCTTAATGAAAATGGCAGTAACACAGAAATGTGGGGGGGGGATGTCAATTATGACAAATAAAGGAATGAAATTTTACCACACAATTCAACATCAAGGATCGTAATTTGTTTTTCAACTCATCTACTTCAGCATATAAAGCTTGTTTTGTGTTTATTTCATCTTCCAACAATCGTTGTGCAGTTTCATTTTTTTCTCTGCAAAGGAAAAAGCAATCGCATTAAAATCTGAAAATTTACCAGATTTCATATACAATATTTTTGCTTTCCCAAAATGTGAAAGTAAAATTCTGAAAACCAATTCTCACATGATAGCTTTTAACTTCTGCTCAGACACTGCCAAATCAGCTAAAAGTTTATTCTTTTCATCAATATGCATTTGAATATTTCCTTTTGCTTCTTTTATTTGGATTTCCTAAATGAAAATAAAATTTGATGTTTGATGGAAAACTGAGAGAAAAAAAAGGAAAGATATCAAAGTGATATTCTATTTACAATGAAAATACTACACTACTACACAACAATTCTCTCTATAACAATAATCACCCATATAACAAAATTATTCTCTGGTCTCAATGAACTTTTTATAGTGTTAATATATTCTATGTGTAATAACTTCTTCATAACAATTTCTCCTGTCCCTTTGAGTATCGTTATATTATGTGTTTCACTGCATATAGGAATTCCCAAATGTTTTACATTTATGATACAGAAATCAAATCAAAAATGTAGGGTAACTTCATTAGAATTCTATTATTTTTTCCTTTTTTAAAAACATTAAATTCAGACAGAATTTTGCATCAGAGTGCACAAAATCATGTTTAATTTCAAATAAATTATTCACTGCATTCAGATTTGAATTAATGACAGAATTTCAAAGCTGGTCCAAACAAAAATCTTCAAAATCCTAACCAAAATATATTCCATCCTACCTAAAATAAAATTTTAAGCACAAAATATCTTGTTACACACTGAAACACCATATATCACAAGTTAAGAATTACTGCTCTATGAAAAATAAGATAAAATTTATGATTATGTTTAAATTTGATAGCTAGCAAAAACATACTAAGGCTGCCTGTTCATCTTTTCCTTCACTGAACATGCCTTCAAGTTCCCCTGTCAGGATGACAAAAAATATGTATGTACATACATACACCTGTGTGTTCATATATTAAATCTTAAATCACTTGCAACTTGCTTGCTTTCTTTCAAAGAAAAAAAAGAAACAAGCAAAGAAAGAGCAACTCTCATCAATCGCTATGGGCAATTTACTACTGAGTTCAGCCAGAAGTGTCTGTGTGTGCAGCCAACAATCCAGGTGTGTACATAGTGTTGTGGATGATGCTGGTGCCACCTGTATTTCAAATTGTGAGTGAAGTGTAATGATTGAATATTTGTACTGTTACTCTCAGTACAAGTTTTTTTTAATGGGGAGATCAGCTCACATTCACGTCTCAAAGTTGGGAATCCCAGGAAAGAAACTGTAGCCGACCAACACTGTGGCACTGAAGCAACTTGTGTGTTCAAAGTTCTACTTTGTGCACACCCCCCCCCCCGCAAAAAATTTTTTGGCAATAAATAATATATGCTGATATTAGTTTCACATGACCCCCTTTACTGCTCACATGCAACTTCAAGGTAAAACAAACAAGACAAGCACTTTCATATCTTTGAAAAGAAACAGTAGCTGCCAAATCAACCAGCTTCAGATTTTATCAGGAAATTTTCCACAGGCAAGGCAAAAACTAGGAGTTCGGGTAATATTTGTTGGAAAGGGGTATAGGTAATTTGCCAGAATCCGAAGGAAAGAACTATTGCTTAACAGTCATAGATGTATCAACTCGCTGGCCTGAGGCATATCCAATAGCGGACATGACACCACAAACAGTAGCTATAACACTTTTCACAGAATGGGAGTCCAGATTCAAAGTTCTTGAGTGCATCACAACCGGCAGTACAAATCATGACTGTTTGATGAACTGTTTGGGATCGAAAGAAAATAAACTTTGCTGTATAACCCAAAATCAAATGGTTTGATAGAAAATTTACACCGTCCTCTAAAAAGTGTAATAAAATATATTATTGAAGAAGTCTCTTATTACAGAATCACTGCCAACAATCCTTTGAGGCTTCAACTCATTCCTAAAGAAAGATATCCAGGCAAGTCCAGCCACACTGATGTATGAATCAACCATTCGACTTCCAGAATTCATTGAGACTTCAACGCAACTAACAGGTCCAAAAATCTACATGGAGAGGTTAAGGTGAATGTTCCAGGATTCCCGACTAAAGCGGACATCATCTCACAATTCCACAGACATCTTCATCCACAAGGACCTCGCAAGATGCTCTCACATGTTCTTGGATTCGAAAGATGCAGTCCAGTTGCAAAGTAAAGTTTGTGGATAAGTTTGTGCCTTTATATGTTCAAGAACACTGCAGTGCTGCTTACACAAATACCATCTGAGAGCAGTGAATCATACATGGATCATTCGTGTGTATTTGTGCGAGCGCATGAGAAAAAATAAACAGTTGATTGCGAGATGGGGAGTTGTGTAAATGTTCATTGAGCCTGCATGTCGTTATTCAACCTAAATATGTAAATAAACTGTATTATTTTAATTAAGAAATTATATCTTAAATTATCAAAGTCAATTCGACTCCCTCAACAACAATCCTTTGCAAACTTAAGAAAAAATTACAGCAATACATTAAATATTAAAAATTTAAAACTAAGATTAAATAAATGAATTTGTTGTATAAACATCAATTTCAATGTAAACATAAGGCACCTTTTAAAGATCTTGTTTTGCATTAACCTTTGATGCAATGTTATTTTAAAGTAAAATTACGAGTAAGTGAAAACAATAGATATGAGTATACTGTTTTGATTTTCCAGTTCAGCAAAGCATATCTTCAGATTCTTTAATTCAGCAACTGTTTCTTTGGCCCTTAGTAGTATAAATTATATAATTTACACAGGTTAAAGTATGAAATAATATAATATACATATGAAATAATATAAAACTAGAAGTAATGATAGGTAAGTGTGCAAATGAATTTGAACCACACGTAACTACAAATGAAGATACAGCAGCACAAGCAGGTGTAAATTATGAACCAATATAAAATATTAACTTCCAATATTTTATTCACCTTTTCTGCTCTTTATCATGATTTGCTTGAATTTCATATGCACTTTTCTCAAACTGAAGCTTTTGCTCTTCATGCTGTATCTTGAGGCATTTAATTTCTTCTTCTAAGTGAGCATTGACAATCTTGAAATTATCATTGAGATTCAGAGCATCATTATAATTTGCTTCCAATTTCTCAAACTGTATCTGCAATATACCAATATACAATTATTATAAGTATGAATATTAGGGCTGGGAATCGATAAAAATTTTTTAGTCAAATTTTAATTGATTAATCAAATTTTAATCAAATATATATTTATGTAACCATATACCGTATATACTCGTGTATAAGCCGAGTTTTTTTGCGGAAAAATTCGTTCCTCAAGTGGGGGGGGGGGGGGTCGGCTTATACTCGGGTCAGTTTTTGATGACAAAATATCGACCCCTCCAATCTGTAGTCATTTTTGTAGGTGGCATTATTGGTATGAGATATGTTCACACCCCACAGAACCAATAATGTCAAAGCCGAGGCAAAGAAAATATCATTGGCTTTAATACCAGGTGGGCTAACGTCGATTGTACAGCCTTTAGATGTGAGCATGAACAAGCCTCTCAAAGACTATTTGAGTAATTTGCGGATCGAATGGATGAGTTCCGATGATAAAAAAACTACAAAATAGTAGTGCCTTGAAGAAACCGGACATTGGCCTAGTGTGCCAATGGGTACATGCAGCGTGGAATTCTGTTTCCACCGAAATTATCATCTGATCCTTCAAAAAGTGTTGCATGAGCAATGCGATGGACGGAACTGAAGATGATATCCTCTTTGAAAGTGACAATGGAGATGACAGCCCAGATGAGGGTTAAAACGAAGATGGAGTACGATGAGCTTGGAGACTCAGAAGAAACGGATTAAAATGTTGGAATCATTTTCTATTGTAAATTTCCGTAAGATATTCATTTTGCATGAAAATATAAGAATTTTTTTTTCTCTAAAATGCACGGATTTTTTGGGGGTCGGCTTATACACGGGTTTTCAATTTATTGCGGTTTTGGTCATCCTGAAGTGGGGGCGTCGGCTTATACACGGGTTTTCAATTTATTGCGGTTTTGGTCGTCCTGAAGTGGGGGTGTCAGCTTATACACGAGTATATACGGTAATCTTAACTGATGTTGATTAAAAAAAAAATTTTATTCATTTCACATCCCTATTTTTCAGATATAAATAAATATAGGAATAGATTAATAAACTAACGCTGCTTTGCTTGAAGTAATTTAATACGCTGAACATGTTTTGTCAAAACCTAGAATTTCTTTGTTTGGATCTTGTCATTTTTTTAAAAATATGTTATTTTAAGTTATTCATTAATTTTGAAACTAATTTTTATCATGCTGTTGCTTGTTTTCCTAAAAAGTGATCCCAATTGGTACTTGCGATGAGAGAAACTGATGCTCCCAAAAATATGAAAAACTACTGTTCATATTGGAGACAATAAATTTTGATCTTGTCTTCTAAAAATCTCATCAAACTTAATTTGAAATCACCGGTTTTCGTTGAATCAACTTCTATTTCCTCTGCCTAAAAATTTAATCAAATATTGATTCAAATAATTTCATATAAATATGCTCGATTATCCAAAATATAGGTACATAATTTTAATCATCTAATTTTTTTTGTTAATTAACTGATTAATTCCAGCAGCCCTAATGAATGTAATAAAAATTTTAAGCATAGGCCTACTACAAGTTCAATACATGAAAACACACATAAATAGCAGAGTTGCATACTTTAACTTGTTTCAGAAATGAGACTTGTGAGGTGGACTCATCCAAATGGTGAATACTTTAGAGCTGCAGATGTCAAACTTTTTTGATCACTGAGCACTTTTTGACGTATAATTTCTATGGTGGAGACCTGCAAGCCTTTTTTTTTTAACGTATAACTCAATTTTACCGATTAATTTCATTTTCTTGAGTGGCTGCGGAGCCCTTGGTAAATACACATGGAGGGCTCCATGGAGCACAGGTTGATAACTGCTGCTTTAGAGTGTGCAGACTTGCCTGTTTCCAACACCGACAAGGATCCCATTTCCTTCAGAGGCTTATTTATCAGATGGGAATATAAACCAGGGTGGCAAGTCATATGAAGTAAATTACATTTGCATTTTTTTGTAATGTAAATTTGAAAAAATTGGCGAAAAAGTCAGGGGTTAGCATATACTTTAAACTGGCGAGCTACTTCATGAATTTTTTTCTCACCAAAGATGGACTCTATATTAATACTAATATCATTAAATTTTCTCGGAAATTACTGTGCTTTTAATTTCATCTTTTAGGACATTGTAATCTGTTTTATGACTATATAACTTCAAAATATCTTTATAATTTACGCTTTCATGAATTTTTAAAGAAAACTCACACAAGGTAAAATTCTAATAAGATCAAAATTTCAATGAAAACATTGAATTTGGCATCACAATGGCTGTATTCAATGATCAAATTGTAGGTCATATGTTGTACCAGCCAATACTCTTAAATTTTTTTTAAACCTTTAAAAGCTTGCATGACTTCCCGATTCACATTTTTCACACTTGGTTTGACCCAGGCTCAAATATTCTTCTTAATGTGTGATGAAAATCAAGGTTCTGTTTGGGAAATTAATCTTTTAGAGGCACTTTCACAAATCATAGAATGCAAGCAAAAATACATTTTTGACAAATTCAAATATTTTGAAAATGTTTTCAGTTTTTATAAAAAAAATATGTTGTACAGAAAAGAAAATATGATCATAATAATCACAGGGGTGCAAGAGTCCCTCATCCATTTTGGAGCAGAAATTTTAAAAATGGAGCAGAACTAAAAACTAACTATATCTGCTATACGAGTATAAGGAGTAATTTTTCTGTGAAATGCCAAAAGTTTTGCCAAAAATGGTTGAACAAATAATTCTAAATAAAAATTTCCTTCACAAATTAAAGTCGATTTAAATTTTTTCTGAAGTATCTTATCTCTGTCACTACTAAAACATGCATTACTGAAATGACGAATTAAAAATTATTAGACTCTTTCCAAATTAAACACCATGCATACTGAAAACCTAAGCAGCAAGAATTTTTGCTGCTTGAACGCCAAAATCTTATTCAACCTGATATAGCAAAAAAAAAAGTGAATGCAGAATAGAATAAGGGTTTCCGTGAAAAAAAGTTAGTCATTTCTTTAAATTCTGTGAGAAGCTAAATTTAAAAGCAAACTGCGAAAAACAAGAAAAATATAAATACCTTATTTACTTAAGCAACTTCTCAACATAATAGCATGTTAGTAGATTAAAAATGTTTTTTTTCCCTGCTGTTTTCTAAGCCTGAAGCCTGTTACAATATTTGCTATATGAATCACAAGTCAATCACAGGTCGCTTTCAGAAGTTCAGCATCTGAATGACAATTTTTTTCAAATTTTTCATGCCCTTGAACATAAGATTTTATATCTTATTCCATTAAAGCATTGAATGGACAGATTTATCACTGTTCAAACCGACTTTTGTTAACACTGAACTCTCTTTTACTGTCTGCGTTACTATGTGCAACACTTAAAAAAGCCTTCACCAAAACTGGCAAAATTTTGAACTTAGAAGTGCTTTCAAGGTTACAAAGTTTGAATATGTCTGCCCAATATCTATCTATTCTCTGAACTGATTTCACTTCGTGTAATTCTTTGCATTGCAGTGCAACTCATTCACCACACATAATTGACAGTTCTGAATTGAAAGGGTGGAAAAAGCTTTGTCGACCAGCTCTGTCAAAAACCTCAAATACTGCTTTTCAACATATAAATTCCCATTGAAAATACGCACATTGATTGCATGTAATGCTTAAAGTGATTATGCTGCAATACATAATGTGTGATTTTAAAATAATCTTCCCTCCCCCTACATAGTTATTTTGGACAATTATATACATGTATATACACTTGTAAAATATAGAATTTGAGTAGAGCATAGCATAAAACTACGGAAGGATATGTAATGTATTCAAGATAGTTTTAACCTTCTAAAATTTCTTCAACTGTTTATTTATGTATGAATATATATATATATTTGCATATCAACATCTGCTCTACTTTTTTTTTTTTACAACAGATACATGTTTAAAAAGTTCTTTCATGATTGCTATATATAATGTTGATTTCTGTTATTATATTATCTAGACAATCCCAGATATTTAAAACAATATTATTATTGTACATAACATTAGAATATATATATCCAGCAATCAAAATACTAAATTATCCTAAAATAATTTTTCCCCTGAAAAATTAATTAGTACATTATTAGTCAAAATTTTTCATTGTTACCACAGTTTCTATTCTTGGGTTACATTTGGTGGTATATTTTTAAATGATGTGTTTTTTTCCCCTTCAAAAAGACCTTATAAAAGTAGCCTGAATATACATATTTTTTATATAAAGTATCTTAGTTACTTAAGTTATACTACAATATCAAAATTGCTAATTCTTACCACATTTTCTAACCTTGGGCTACGCATTCTGACGTTCTATTTTTAGAAAATTCATGAATGGGGATTGCATCACAGATCTAAATGTAGTGGTATATTATATATCTCACAGGGTTTTCTTTTTCTTTTTCCTTCACCACGAAGCAGCAACAGTAGTGACTGCATTATCATGCTAGGGGCAGCTGCCCTTAGAGGACAAAGACCAGTGTACTAGAGAAAAGTCCAACTTTGCTATTTATTGTTTGAATTATAAAGTAGTGAGGATTAATATGGAAACCAATTTCAGAAATTTCATTTGATATTTTTTTATGTTTAGTGAAACCAATTTCTAAGAAATCATAAATATTTAGTCTATTATTAGTTTAAAATATAATGAATCGTGGTGGAAGGCCACAGTATATAGCCTGGCAAAATTTTGATAAAGTAGAGAAAAATGGAAAGATATATGCAAAATGCATTAATTGTGGAGTTATGCGATGTAATCGTGTGGACAGGATGAAGAGCCATATAGCTCAGTGTATTGGAAGGGGCAATGATGTTGAACAAATACCTGATGTACAAACAGCAACTACATCAACATCTACAGAGTCCACTGCTTCACAGCCTATTATTTTGTTGGAATCAACAGAACCTGAAATTTTCACTCAAAAAAAGAAGCAAAAAATTGATGACTTCATTGTGAAATCAAATTCTGCTACAACTACAAAAATTGATTTATTAGAGGCAAAGTTTTTTTATGCCAATAATATCCCATTCAGTGTTGTTGAACATTCAAGTTTCTGCTTTGCGACCTGGTTATAATACCCCAAGTAGAAAAGCTTTGGCTCAGTCCTTGCTTGATGAAGTTACGAGAGGTTGAGAAAACTGCAAAAGACAATCTCAGTGGAAAAGCTGTAACTTTAATTGAAGATGGATGGAGCAATATTCATAACGATCCAGTCATAGCTACATGTATCTGATCTAAGAAATGTATGTGCAAGCAAAGCACCAGGACCAGATGATATCTATCCCAGGGTTCTCAGGGAAGGTGCTAATGAATTGTTGGGGCCAGTCGCACAGATATACAGGAGTAGTGTTGCTGAGGGTATCGTCCCGAGAGATTGGAAACTGGCTAACGTTGTTCCGATATTTAAGAAGGGTAGTAGTGTCTAATTATCGTCCAGTGAGTTTGACGAGCTCCCTCTCGAAAATTTTGGAAATTATCATCAAAAGGCAGTTTGTGAAGTGGATAGACGAGAATAATGTATTGTCGGATAATCAGCATGGGTTCAGGAAGGGGAAGTCATGTGTAACTAACCTCCTTTGCTTCTATGATTACGTGACTAAGGCTTTGGGTAAGAGCAAAAAATGTCGACGTTGTTTACCTTGATTTCCAGAAGGCATTCGATCGGGTCCAACATGGCAAACTCTTGAAGCGTTTACACGAGATTGGAATAGGGGGCAACTTGCTGAATTGGATAGAATCGTGGTTAAGAGATAGGTCGCAACGAGTTATGGTGAACGGGGAATTCTCTGGTTGGACAGACGTCACAAGTGGAGTTCCTCAGGGAAGTGTCCTTGGCCCCATACTTTTTTCACTTTTTATCGACAAACTCGATCAGGGTATCGATGGAATTACTAGCAAATTCGCAGATGATGTGAAGCTAATGGGGGTAATCGGAAATGAAAGCGACAGGGAGTTGCTCCAGACCAACTTAAACAAGATTGCAGCATGGGCAAATGAATGGAGCATGACGTTTAGCGTAGATAAGTGCATGGTCGCTCATTTTGGTTCGAACAACCCACGGTTCTCTTACGAGTTGAATGGTGTCACTATCCCGGATGCAACTAGAGTCACCGATTTGGGAATTCTCATTGACGAGCGACTTAAGTTTTCTGAACATTGTTC
Source organism: Pholcus phalangioides (assembly GCF_987345545.1). Taxonomy (NCBI): domain Eukaryota; kingdom Metazoa; phylum Arthropoda; class Arachnida; order Araneae; family Pholcidae; genus Pholcus; species Pholcus phalangioides. The sequence goes on from NW_028301628.1 coordinate 21,415,203, forward strand.
AGCGGTTGTCAAAAAAGCGAATAGAATGCTTGGTCTCATTTTCAAAAAGGTCTCTTCGCGTTCTCCTAAAGTCATTCTTCCGCTTTTTCGAGGCTTAGTTCGTCCTGGACTGGAGTATGCTGTAAGGTTTTGGAGACCATACCTACAGAGGGACATAGACTTGGTTGAAGGGGTGCAGAGAAGAGCTACGCATGTCCTTATTGGCACACAAGGCTTGAGTTATGAAGAAAGACTTCATTTTTTGAATATGTTTACATTGGATGAACGCAGGTGTCGAGGAGATATGATCGAAGTGTTCAAAATTTTCAATGGGATGGATAGGATGGACCATGAACTTTTAGTACACCGCCAATCGACTGCTTTTACAAGGGGACACCAGTATCGATTGGTGAGGGACAATGCAAGGTTATGGTGTCGCAGGGAATTTTTCTCCAATAGGGTTGTTAATAAATGGAATAGCTTACCCCCGGAGGTAGTAAATTGTAACACAATTGACACGTTTAAAAAGAAATACGATAAACATGTTGGGGTAAATCGAGAAGCTATCCATTCTTAGAATAAGACAACCATAAGTATTCTTTATGGGCATTGTATAATATTTTATCAGGTGTATATATTGTTTGTAATTTGTGTTAGTTGCATTTTTAATTGGGTTGCTGTATTTTTGAAACATATGACAACCATATTTTTATGGGCATCTTTTTATCAGCCACCTCGTTGGGCATTTTGCCTGTTGTGGCGTTGTATTTGTATTTGTATTTGTATACATTCTGAAGGTAAATCCTATTTTCTTGAAGCTGTTGAGTGTGGTGCTATTATGAAAAATGCAGAGTACCACAAGCAAATAATTGACAATTCCATACGTTTGGCCCACGATGAATATTCTTGTGAAGTAAAGGCAGTTGTAACTGATAATGCGAAAGTAATGGAGAAAGCCAGGCAACTTTTGCTTAATGAGATTGACCAAAATTTAATAGAATATGGGTGCTCTTCTCATTGGCTCAACTTACTCGGACAAGATCTAACACCTGAAGCTGTGCTCAAACAGGTGGTTAAAATACAAAAATACATTAGAAACCATCATTTGCCTTCGGGATGGCTTAATGAACATATGGGGTCAATAAAACCCCAATTACCTGGTGATACTCGATGGAAGAGTACACTACTTGTCTTGAAACATTTTTACACAATAGGCCATTTTTCCAGAAAATAGTAGATCACGAAAATGACATTGACAAAGGAATTGTTATTTTAATCAACAATTATAATTTATACAAACAGTGTAAAGATCTTTCATTCCAACTCAAGCCAATAAGTGTTGCATTGGATATTCGTCAAACAGATACAGCTACAATAGCTGACTCATGCCGTGTTTGGCTAAGCCTTCTCAAAGAAAGTGCTCTTCAGCCTCACATTGAAAAGATACAAAAAAGGATGAACCAGATTCTGAGACCATTTCATTATTTGGCATATAATTTGCACCCAAAATATAAAGGTGAAGGACTGACTGATGTGCAAAGTGATTTGGCTCGCACATGGGCAACAGAGAAAATTAACGGTTGTCTGCCATTGCTAATTTCATATGAAGCGGAAGAAACTCCTTTTCCACCTTCTTATTTCAGTGCAGAAGAAAGAATGACAAACCCTGTGATTTGGTGGAAAGGACTTTCTAAATGTAATGCTTTTTCAACTGAGCCTGCATCTGAACTCATAAAACTAGCAATGCTTTTGCTGTCCAGTCCCGCCAGCTCAGCCTCCATTGAACGAGTATTTTCTAACTTTGGATTTGTCCATTCAAAACTTAGAAATCGTTTAGGTGTAGAAAAATGCGCAAAATTAGTTACATGTTATCGGATGCTACGTGGTAAAAATGAACCATACTATTAATTATATATCTATTCTAGACATTTTGTACCTCAAATTCAAAATCGCAAATTATAATTAATATTTTGTTTCAATTTTAATAAATTGGTGTTTGAAAATGAAACATTGTAATATCAAAGTGCCTCATCATTAAGTTATATACCTATTCTATTCGAAACATCCCAAAGCATTCATTTAGGTTTTTGACAGTTTTGATGGTTTAAACCAGTTTTTGACACTTGTCACGTCAAAAACCCAACCCTGACTTTAAGGTAGTATAACTACTTTCCCAGGTCACGAGACAACGCGATTGTGGTAGATGGTGGGAAGTGAAAAAAATTGTTTCCCCCTCCGTATCTTTTTCCTCGTCTCTGAAAGAACGCGTCCCATGAACAAAATTTTCATGTTTCTTTTTCCTAACTCTGGGTATTTGATCCATTACAGTGCATTAGCGGTACCTCCGTGAACCACAAACAAAAATTGATGCAAATGCGCAGGGATTCGGCGCACCATGTAGCAAGAGAACCGTTTCGATGCAGCTCTTGTACCCCTGTAATTGTAAATCACGAAAGTTAAGCCAGAGTTTAAAAAAAATAGAGAGTTTAGAGATTATGGAGTTTCTACAGGAGCACAAAAGAAAAGTTTCCAGTTGCTGCAAAATATTTAAAAAATGACAATCAAATAAGCTACAGCAAAAACCCTAATACCTTGTAATGTTGATGCCACACACTGATGCAAATGCATACTATATTTGTTTAAAGACGATTTCAAATTATGAACTAGCTGTTACCCGCTGCTTTGCTCGCATGGATTTGGCAATCTAAAAATTACTCGCCAATGATTCCCCCATACACCATTTGAAACTATCATGATCTCCTTGGGATTGAATTTTCAGAAATCCTGTCTCAATGGGTGTTGACATTATAATATAATATTGACCAAATTCCATATTTATAGCTTCAACAGTTTAAGCTTGGTGCCATGATAGTTCCATATAACCTTTAAACTGCTTTAGATCCCCCACTTAGAGGTTGAAATTTGAACAGTCCCTGGTTAGCGAGTCTTCACATCATAAAATAAAACTGATTAAATTTCATATTTATAGATTCAGCGATGATTGCTCCATATAACCTTTGAATCCCCCCCCCCTCCTCTTCAGGGGTTCAATTTTGAAAAATCCCTTTTTTAGTGAGTCTCTACATTACAAAATAAAAATACTGACCAAATTTCATATTTCTCACTTCAGCAGTTTCGGCTCGGAGTGATCTCTCTATATAACCTTTGAACTTCTTATGGTCACCACTTAGGGGTCGAATTTTAAAAAACCTTATTAGCTAGTCTTTACATCAAGCAGATGGCAGCACTATAACAAGCATTACACAGAAACAAGCTTCACATTAGGTTCACAGCACGGACATGCACATTCCAACATGTACCAATTTGTTAGAAGTTCTGCAGAGTAATATGAATGAGATGCATGTGTGGTTTAGTAGTAGCCTTTGCGTCATGAAATGGAACTGACCAACCAAATTTCATAAATATGATTTCTTATGGCCCCTTGGGGGGAAGAATTTCAAAAAACACCTTATTAGCGGTCTCGGTGATGATTAATCAGTCAGGACATGTTATTTTATATGCATAGATTTTAACAGTTCAGAATGAAAATAAGGACTAACCTCTAAATTTTTCATTTTACTTTCCCAATCATTGATATCTTTTTGATGATTGCAATTTGAAGCCAATAATCTAGCATTTTCTTCCTTGAGTTCCTCTTTAGCAAGGAAAGAATAAAAAAATGCTGTAGCATAAATATGCGAGATCTCAAGTAAGTATTGAAAAAATAATGTGCCAACAAACATGAGCATAACATACTGTAAAAGTCTAATACCATGAACACACCTTATAATGTAAATCTTGCTATCATGAGTGATTTGTAATGCACTGTGCAAATGATCCAATGCTGAAGATGATATAAATAAAGTAGTGACTATTAAGATACTTTAATAAACAAGAATCTCATTTTCCTCCAAAGAATTCATTACTACAAATAAGCTTACAAAAAGTTTGCTTTTGTGGTATTAAAAAAGTTGGGGTATTAAGTATTACTATAACTGCTAGAAGACAATACGAGTTTAGCACAACCAAGACTGGTAAATAACCAATAATAAAAGAAGCATCAGTTTATATAAGTTTCTATGCAAGGATGTAGCCAAGAAAAAGGGGGAGAATCTACAATTAGTCCAAGTCTACCTGAAATGCGAGAGAAAAAGAGCAATATATATAATCATATGTTCTTAAGCTTAATTTGTCGTTTAGAAAAAAAGTAACTCGCAGAAAATTATATTCGGATGAAAATAACAACCGAAAAGTATATACCTCATTTACTTCTACACTATGAAAGAACACAGTCTTGACCTATCTTTTGTCAGAATAGGCAGCCATGTAGCAAGAATATGCAATCATATATTATTCAAATTATGAATGTATATAAGTCATTCCCAAAAAAAAAAATTGCACATTCCACATTTTTGAAATAAATGAAAATGAGGTTCATTAGGATGGGATTCCCCTGAATAGGAGGGGATCTGAGAGGTTTATGATAGGCTTAGGTTTTTTATTCCCAGACCAGGTAGACAGGAATGTGGGCTAGTTATAACTTAATAAATAGTAAATAATGTGGGATAACAATAACAGTATTGACAGGGAATTACATGACTCTGAATTGGATGGCTTCTTGATTGACACTAAATCACAGGGAAAATTAAAATGTGTACTATTAAACGCCAAAAGCTTGGGTAATAAGAACAATTTTTTAGAAACTGGAGGGACTAGACCTTGTAGCCATTACAGAATCTTGGGTAAACAATGGGGATAAATCTTTCTTGCACATCTCAGGATATGATACTTTTTTTGAAAAAATAGATCTGATAAAGAAATGAGGCTAGAGGCTTGATTTAAGTGAAATCATGTTTGAAGGCAAGAGACAGGGCTTTCACTCAAAAATTTAGAAAAAGTAGGATGGGGTTCCCCCCCCCCCCCTAGACAATATAATCATAGCATAATAAAAAACTGATTCCGAAATAAAGGGTTGGGCCAGAGCCTAGCATGCCTTCTGGGGGGCCCACAGGCAGACTTTTTCTTTGGGCTCCCTGAAAGGGTTATTAAAATAAGAGTACAATATACAATATTGTGTGGGGGGCTCCTATTAGGCTTGAAGCCCTGGGGATATGCCCCAGCCTAGTTACGGACCTGGGCAGGGCTTAAGTAGAAGTGGATTTAATATTCAAAATTTAGTTAAAGCCTGTTTAGCATTTCATCTATGATGAAAATGGTGGCCTTCATTAGAAAATATTCTTGTTTCTTGGAAAAATGTTGATAACTTCCATTTACTCCAGTTCCTTCCATTTTTCCTTCCAGTTCTGGAAAGGAATAGGCAAGGGAGACTGAATTATTGTTCGCAATTCACCGACAATGTGTTTTAGCATTTCATTCAATGTAGAGATGACGACCAGCAGCAAAAACACTTTTCGGATTTAAATACAAAAATGGAAGTCAGAGACTAGAGAAAAGCAAAATTTAAGTGTTAGAGATGTAGATCCTTCTTTAACAAACATTATTGGATGTTGATCTCATTGTCACTATTTCTAAAAAGGTGCATAATTTTTTGATTTTTTATTCTAAAATTTAAATATTAAAAAATCTTCATTTTTGACAAAAGTGTTTATTCTATATTGCTATTCCGAAGAATGTTTTATATTGAAGTTTAACTATTTGTGCATTAAATGTGAAATTTCAAATGTATACAATTTGAAACAGCAAACAAAAATTCAAAATAATTACATGCACATCTTGTTTAACACTCGTTGGTTTATAATAGTTAGGGTGATATTCTCAAAATCAATTGCTGCATATCGTTGCATTCAAGCAGAAGTCAATTTTGAGATTTTGTCAATTTGAACTTTTGAGTCATAATGAAAAATAGTAAAAATTAATTTAAAGATTTCTAATTCTTACAGTAGATTCACTGATGTTATTAAATAACTGGTTCTTGGTTCATATCTATATATATAAAATTGATTTTCTGTGTGTGTATGTCAGGGTTGTTTGGTTTAAACCTTGGTTTTAACCAAGTGGTTTTTTTAAAAAACCAGTTTTTTGATTTCAAAAATCAAATAGAAGTGGCCTAAATATAATTTTTTTCCTAGAAAAAAATATCATATTGGTTCATTATTAGCCAAAATTTTTCATTCTTACCACATTTTATATTCTTGGGAACATTCTGATGGTGTATCTTTAAATAGTATAAGGTGGTATAAGTGGTTTTTTCCCAAAAAGTCTCATAAAAGTGGCCTATTTTTTCATATAAAGTATCTTAGTTATTTAAAGTGATATACAGAAACCAGAAAATTTCTCATTCTTACCACATTTTCTAACCGTTGGCTATATTCTGATGCTCTATTTTTAGAAAATTCATGAATAAGGATGACATTACATATCTAAATGCAGTGGCCATTTATCTCAGGTTTTTTGTTTTGTTTTTTCCCTTCACAAAGAAGCAGCAACAGTAGTGACACCATCATGCTAGGGGCGCGCACGCACCACACACACACAGGTGGTCTTATAATCCAATAAAGACACCAGCTGTCCCTAAAGGACAAAGACCAGTGTACTAGTAGTTACATTACCCCACAGACATTTTCATTTTCTCTACCATAAGAAGTGCCACATCTCATACTGTATATCACCCAGTCTTCATACTCAATAACTTTTTTTTATATGTTCACCATTAAGCCCAGTTAATCATGGTTTTACTGTATAGTAGCAACAGATTTACAAAAAATAATCAGCTATATACAGGGTAGTTATAGTTTTGGAAACAAAACTTCAAATTATACAATAAGAACTACTGGTCAAAATGACTTGAAAATTTGCATGGATACATGAAACAATGAAAATTTCTTTGGCAAAAGAAAAGAAAAAGTGAAAAATGTGCAAGTAGATGATGTTGTACTTGGTCAGCATGATAATACCATTTTGCGTAACCACATCATTTCGGCACTTCAACAACATCAGTGTGTGGATAGTACAACTTTTATCAAGATGCAGATTGCAATACCAGCAAAACAGCTGCTGAAGGACCATTTTGACAATAACAGGATGACATGACACCTGGCTGTCAGTTCACTTGACCTTAACCCTTGCAACTTTTGGTTTTGGGAATACCCCAAAATGTTATGTGCAGTGGTCGAATCAGGTGAATTGCAAGCACATCCACATTCTGACCATGACATACTCTGATCTGTTGTTGAACAAGCATTTTTGTGCTTTCACCTCATAGCCAGAACACAGTGGACAACATATTTAACATTTCTTAAGTTGTAGTTTAATTCGTTCAATTACCTTATTTTTTAATGTTTCTATGAATTATGAAATCGTGCAATGCTGATTAATTTATCAGTTTGCCCTGACTGGCTATCATTTCCATTCTGGGAGCAAATTTCTCACGTGTTGGATGAGTACAGTGTTGTTAATTTTACATTTTTTAATAATTTTTCCCCCTTTGCCATTTAAAATTCCATTGCTTCAGGAATATTCATGTAAATTTTGAAGTCATTCTGATGATGGTTCTTTTTTTAAAGTGTCTTGAAATCACAACTTTAGTTATAATCACCCTGTATATCGTAAATTATTGCAATGCATTAATATGCATTATTTGTGCTTCATTAAATGCATTATATTCACCTAATTTTATCACAGTTTTTGTAAAATAGCTTTCTAATTACTCATACTGAAAGTAACTGGAGAAAAAAACCTTTTTATGACATGAATGTCGCTCTTCACTTGTTAATACAAGATATAAGGAAGACTGGATGTTGTGTAGATATTTATTATTTGAGATGTAAATTTTTTTTTTTTTTTAAGGAAGGAAAAACTCACCTCTGCCTCTACCGGGAGTCGAACCCGGGTCCCTCGATTGCCGGACGAGTGCTCTGACCACTAAGCTACAGAGGAGATAGAGATTTTCCTTCGCTAGAGCGTATATGTGCCGAACGGAACCGTGCAATGGACGGTGAACCGATCAGCCAATAGCTCATGGACGACGAGCCACCAGATGGCTATATATATGACATGAATGTCGCTCTTCACTTGTTAATACAAGATATACGGAAGACTGGATGTTGTGAAGATATTTATTATTTGAGATGTTAATTTAATTAATTAATTTATTTTTTTAAGGAAGGAAAATATACCAATATATCCGTTCGGCATATATACGCTCTAGCGAAGGAAAATCTCTATCTCCTCCGTAGCTTAGTGGTCAGAGCACTCGTCCGGCAATCAAGGGACCCAGGTTCGACTCCCGGTAGAGGAAGAGGTGAGTTTTTCCTTCCTTTAAAAAAAGAAAAAAAATCTCAAATAATAAATATCTTCACAACATCCAGTCTTCCGTATATCTTGTAAAAACCTTTTTATATTATATGGTTAATAACATTAAGAATTTTCGAACACAAAGCAATTTATTGAGTTAAGCAAGAAAAAAACTAAATTGCAAAAGTGGACTTTTGTTAGAATGTAAGAAATTTTGTAGATTAATTATGGGAATAGTGTTAATTACATTAATAAACATTTTATTTTAATTATTAGAAGTTTGAAGGGTTTTTTCACCAACCCTAGAGTGTGTGTGTGTGTATGTTCTCTATACAAATATACAATTTTAGATCGATTGTCGCCAAATTTTGAATATATATCAAATGGGACCCGACTTGAACAATAGGCTACTTCAAAATTTTGTCAGAGCAGGGCAAATGCCCCAAATGGGAAACAAACTGTCGAGCAACAATGATTTTTGGGCCTCAACAATCACTTTTGGAGCGTTTACTTTGGTTATCATGGTTCCCTAGCAATGCGTTTCAGACGTGTATATGCCTTTACAATGGTTTGTCACTTCTTCAATGCTGTACGTATATGTATAATAAATTATGCCTTTATAATGGTTTGCCACTTTTTTCAATCCTCCCAGTAATGAGGGCTTTTTGAATAGACACCATCATGAGCATCACTTTGAGGGTAAGGCAAAGGATGATCCCCATAGAAATCAGTGTTAAAATTGCCGATTTCACTATAGAAATGCGGAAATTTAGTAGGGGGTTTTCTGACACATCAATAATTGAAAAAATTGTATTGACTTCTCGGTTTTTGAAAAATTGAGTTTGCTTAGAATACGAAGCCCAGAAAATTAAATATGAAGTAATTAACCGGACCTACATTTGAGTTGGATATTCATGCAATAAGATTGATTTCAACTTATTTATATCCTCTCAATCATGAAAATTAATGTCTCTGTATTGTCTTTTAATATTCAACTGCATCAATTCATATAGTTTGGATGTTTTTTATCAATGTTATAGCAAGTTATGATTAGGATGTTTTAAAATTAATTATGGGCCCATAAAGTACATTGACGAAATTCCACAGCTTTAATTAAGCATTTTTTGAAGCAGAAACCGGCAGATGCATAACTTGAAGTTAAGGGGGGGGGGATCGAAATACCTAGTGCCCCTTCAAAAAGGAAAAACTATATATTAATTTCTACGTTTCTTTAAATCTAGATTTGTTTCTTTCATGAGTCGTGCCGGAAGTCCTTATACTGGTTACCTTAGACACAGTTTGTATGTCTCTCAAAGAAAAAGGGAGATATCACATGATCCAAAAAGCCCTCATTGAAGAAAACATGGGCAGTGCTGGATATTATAGCTAGTCATGAAATTGAGAATTCTAATCAACTGCAATTGTCTGTCAAAAAATTTTTATGGACTTGGTGACTTTTGCTTAAACACAGACAATTATATTCTTGTGTGTACTTTTATAAAACACATACACTTGCCTGGAATGGAAAATAATTTCAATCTCTTGACATTCCATTTTATACAGGTTTCATAACATGAACTTTAACTCATTTTTTGAAAGTGAAATCCAAAGCCTTTGAACAAGCACATTAAAAATTAAACCTTTCAATGAGCTCAAAAGTGTTATCAGATCTATTGTGGTATAAAAATATACTTTCCAAATAAATAATAGTGGACATTTTAAGATGGGAGAAATATTGGGATACAAAAAAAAAACACATTTTTTTATAAGAAATTTTTTTTTGAAAATTGTGTATTGACAGTTTAATTCATCTATGGCACATGTATAAAACGTGGTTCAATGTTTTGGTGTAAATTAAAATTTTTTTTTTTGAAGTGTCTGTTTAACACTCCCTTCAAACTGTGACAGCAAGATTTTGAAGTTTTGCTACAAACAATGATTTTTTAAAATTATTGGATGCCATATGAAACAAATTATGAAATACCATATGACAGAGTAAATAAATGTGAAAACAAATGAATGAAATGTAAAAAATTATGGCCAGGATACTCTGAAATTTTGTAAAAAAAAGTCTGATATATTTTGTAGACTTCTTTCGGAAATTACCCATATGTAAATTATGCCTCTTTTGCAGAACTTATGCTTACTGCTGAATAACTGTTCACTTTGTCAGACCAGATAGGGCCCAGGCGATGTCCTTTATGAGATTTTAGCTCTTTACCCAGTTGGATTGGGCCATGCAGAAGAGAAATTCATCTCTGCCCTCATGGGGACTTGAACCTGAGGAAGTTCATTCTAGCAAGCAAATACTGATAAGGTTGAAAAATCATATAAAACCAATTAATCAGCATGTTGTGCAGAACTAGCATGTCCTAATTCTGGAAACTAGTTAGCCAATACTGTGAAATCAGTAGGATGGAACTGTACCTTCAGGGCAAAAAACCATCGTTACTCGACACTTTTTGCCCATTTCACACATTTTCCAAGCTCTGACGTACCTTTAAAGTAGCCTAATGTTTAAATTAGGCCCTGTTTGGTACATATGCAAAATTTGGTGATGAACGGTATGAAATTGTGGATTCCTATAGAGAACATACAGACACACATACACAGAAAAACAATTTTATATTAAGTCAAACTCATTTAACGTCACCCTATATTTCACTTAATATTGGCACTATAACAAGTTTGGCATTATATCGAACTATGGAGAAAAATTGAAGATGTTTTCATTGAAATTTTCTGTTGCTATAACAGCGCTTGACTGTATACAGATTTTGAGGGCTTAAGGTACTTACACACTGATGTGCATTAATAAAACTAATTTTTGTTTCAAAAAACACCCCTCAAAGTAAATTGAGTATGAACATAATTACATAACATTCAGATATCTTCAATTATTCAGATTTGGTTCTGAGAATACAGCAAATATTTTCTAACAAATATTTATTTACAGAATACAAGAAAATTATAATCTCGTGAAAAAGTTACATTTTATCTAAGAAATCTCCATACTGTACTTTTTTTCAAGTATTCTTCGAAAATTAAGAATAAGAACACCGTCCAGTTTTTGAAAATTTGTTATCCTATAAATTGAATTGTTGAAAGCAATAAAAAAATGATAAAAGCACATGAAATTTGCAGATTTTTCATGATCAACCAACCTTTCATCTTTTGCTCTATCTTGAAACTTTCATCACTTTCAAGAAGCATTTCTTGATAACGTTTTATGTCACATTTGAGATTTTCTATCATTTTGTTCAAACCATCAATCTGAAAATGTAACAACTTAAATTTAATAATTGTCCCTAGCATACACATATTTTTAATTAATTCATTTACTACAGTTGAACTACAACTAATCTCAAAGTTTTTTTCAAATTTATATTACTGTGTATACACCTGATCATGCATGACCCCATCCCCAGGGGACCACTTAAACAGCAAAAAATTTAAAAACTATGCATAAGCTGACTTCCAGAAATTAAAGACATTACTGAGAAAATATTTAAATTATAAATTGCAATTAAACGACACTTTATGAGACATTGAAGGTTCACCCTGCTTTACATCTCAGACATAAAACATTCATGACTAATGGGTATATCAAGAAATTGTATTATATAACAAACAAGAACATAGGCAAAAGCTTCCTCTGACAAAAGTAACAAAAAGATAAAATAAACATAAAACAATCATCAATCAGACTTATCAATATCAATCTGCCCAATAATAGAGATTTAATATGATAAAAATAATGGGTGAAATTAAGTCTTGAATCTGAATTGTCTATAGAATATCTGTTCTACACGATTAATTTGAGTCCTAGTCTGCAGAACTGGGATCTAGTAAATAGCGGCAAGTACCTCTGCATCGAATGTGATCACGTCACCGATGACAAATAACCAAGATCCAACCTGATCTTCCCTGTTTCTGCTTGGCGGCATCCCTTTCATCACATCATGCAAGAGATGGGGATTAATTTTCAGGAACCGTATCAGCATCTTCAACTCCATTGATATTTTGACTATTTAAAATATCCCCTGCTTGAGAACCATGAGCACCCCAAAAACTAACTTAAGCAATAACTAACTAAAGCAAGTGAACTAAAGTTACTGAGATACTTATACATTAAAATTTTTTTTATTCTCATTGGCCAAAAGATCAGTGAGAATGTTATGGAATTCACTTCATGTTCTGACATCCGACTCCCTTTTAGCATTAACTAACTTTTCTATTAACTAACTATTAACTAAGTTTTTGTGACGCAGTAGTTTTAGTTCTCTAACATAAATATGTTAGGACCATTATTATATCAATATATCCATTATTATGTCATATTAGTCTAAGCAATTTATGAATGAACCCCAGCAAAATTGCACAACAGAAGCTTTTTAAATTGCATTTCAATCAGTAATCATTATTGAACAACATATCCAAAATCGGACACAACATGAGCATTACTGAAAATGAATTTCAAAATGACGGATTAGTTTCCTTGATTTAAGGCAAAGACAACTTGATGTATGCTTTGAATGGAAATATATTGCTTTATTTTAACAACTTAAAACTGAAGTATCTAACAGTACACAAAAGTCCACTATTCCTTTCAAATTACCCTTACCAGATCAATAGGGTAATACATTAAAAATGAAGTGCTTATTCAAACAACTATAATTTCAGGGAACTTTAAACAACACACAAGTGCTTGCATCTCATAATGTATATCTTCAAACATATGTTCACAAATATGTTTCTTGCTTTTTATATTTCAGAATTAATTTTTATATTGAATGACGAATGTTAAAAAGACGTAAGTGGACATAAAAAATTAAGCTGTACTTTGTTCATTCTAACTAGGGTCCTTGATGTAAATAAACCGCTGTACCAATTTTTGATATCACTCTGCATACTTTATTTCTATTGGTGGAAATTTTACCCAACCCTTCATTAAGGTGTTAAAGAACACGTAAAATTTTTCTTCAAATGTGAGATAGGAAAATTCTTTTATTACAAATTTATAGAAATAATAAAATTTTCACTGTTTTTCAAATTTCGTTGAAATAAAAACAGTTGATAACACTAATTAAAATGGGCAGAGGTGTTTCTCAAAATACTTCTAGCCCTGGTTTTATATATTCTGCGGGAGAAGGAAATCGGTATTCAAATATTCATACATTATTACAAAATATACACACATGCTGTAAAATATCCACACAAAAAAATAAAATAGACAATAATTTAAATTAACAAAAAAAAAGAGAAAGAAATTGTTTGAAATTTAATGAAAATTCAGAATTGAATTCAAAATAAGAAAAATAATTGAGCGATAATTCCAGCAACCCCCCACCCATGAAAATTCAGAGTAAATTAAATTCCACAGAATTGATGAAAATTAAGAATTCATGAGAAATTATTAGCATTATAAGTATGGGGAGGGCTCCTCAAAACATGGGGCCCAGTGCAACCATACCTGTCACACACTCCTAATGGCGGCTCTGTTTTTATGGCAGATACTAAGAAATCCTTTACTTATTTTTTATCCATTCCCCCCCAAATTCTAAAATTTTGTTTTTGAGCTAATTCACACACATGATTTTCTGGGTTGAATATTCTATCAAATACATTATAAAATAAAATTATAAATAACTTACCTTTTTGTCGCAGTTCTTTATTACTAACTTACAGGACTATATTTTTTTACTGCATTTCAATATTTTACAAATACAACGCCACAACAGGCAAATTGCCCAACGAGGTGGCTGACGAGAACATCATGGATCCCGAGCCATTTTTTGGAGGCCCTACCTACTACTGCTACACCACACATGCACCCCGCCCCCCCCCCCGCGGAACCCCCAACGAATCGGTACATGCAGGAATGTGCGTGTACGTGTAGTGAAACCTGACGTGAAGTTTTTTTTGTCTCTCTGTAATGCTTGTTATGTGTAGTGCTGCCATCTGCCACCAGTTTTTCTAACTATGAGCGAAGTGTTATGATTGAATGATTTATCGTTGTAGGACTGTTGCTCTCTGTGGCGAGACTTTTTAACAGGGAGATCGGCTCGCATTTGCGCCTTGAAGTTGGGAACCACAGAAAACCAACTTCAGCCGACCACCACGGTGGGGTTCGAACCCGGATCCTCGCATCGCGAGTCTGTCACTATAACCACTCGACCACCACAGCGGCTGAAGATTATTATATGGATACTGGTAGGAGTAGAATTCCTTCCATTTCGCTTTCACTGGATGTTGATGAACTCTGTGATGGATTAATGATTAGCTCTTCAACTGCCAAATCAAACTTAACATCCAGTTGCCACAGCTTCTTCTCCTCCTCGATGATATGAGAAGTTGCATTTCACCACTTGTCCACTGTCACATCCAAAGCAGTAGCTAATAATTCACAGACTTCTGGAAGTTTGAAAGTTTAGTTGTTTTGACCAACAAATCCCTTAATTTGGCCCTAAATTAATTCTATCGGATTCAGGATTCAGCATCTAAAGGTGTGGAGGTAACCAGAGGACTTTGTGACCTGCATGTTTTGCTACTTCATCTACGACATACTTATCACATTCACTTTTGTATTTTTCCACAAGCTGTAGCAGTTCCACTTTGATGAGGGAGTCATCCAATATTTTGTTTATTTTGCATCAACCAGTTGATGATATTCTGTTTCTTCCAAGACGAATTCTGCTTTTTCCCACATGAACACTGTGGTATGGAGCGTTGTTCATCACGACGACACTATCTGGATGAAGATTGGGCAGTATGCTCTCCAACCAGGTCTTGAAAACTTCACTATTCATGTCCTCGTGATAATCTCCAGACTTTCTGGACCCAAATAACAGTAGGCAGCCTTCGACAAAACCACTATCACTTCCAATGTGGGCTATGATTAGCCTTCTACCTTTTCCAATGGAGGCTTTCAACCCTGTCAATAAACTCTCCTGGTATGCTTGTCGTTTAGTCTTTATTGTGCTGTCACACCACGCTTGACTGGTTGTGTGCCTTTCATCGATCTAAGTCTCATCTAAAAAGTGGATAGTTTTACCTTCATCTTGAAAATGCCTGATTGCTCTCAAAAACTGCCTCCACCATAATATTATGCCATCTTTTTCGACAATGACAGGGGTCTTGCTCTCACTTTATATACAAATCCAAGACATGTAATTTAACTTGTAAAGCATCGTTCTTCCTGAATTCTGCAAATCTGGATCGTTATTAATGCACTGCAGAATTTTATTCAAAGTTGGAATTTCATTTCTTCTAAAATAATTGTGGATCATCACCCAAACTGCACTTTGTGCAAAATCATCACATTTACTAAGCACAGGTTTTTTTTTTCCTTTTCTTACCTAGTGTAACAATTGTTCTTGTGTCTTGAAACTTTTTCCGAGATCTCTGTACACTAATTCTTCTGACAGCTGTTAGTTCTGCTGTCATATTCTCCAAGTCTTTAACAGATGAAGTTGGATTTTTCTTTGAGATCTCTTCAAAGACATGCAAAATGATTCTTTTTTTCTGCACTTAGTGGCTTATTTTGCTGGTGTTTTAAGCCCAATGTGCTGGGAACAGATTGACATGTTAATTATTTAGAAAATGATGTCGGTATTAAAAAAAAGTTAAAATTATCCCCAGAAATTATACGTAAAAACATAATGGTCAAAAATATAGTAAAAAAATTAATTTTTAAAAATTGATTTGTATGTACGGAAGGTGAAAAAAAATGAAAAAATATATTGTGAACAGAAAAACAGTGTGCTACTCAAGGGAGCGGTTTGAGCAACACTGCTAAGTTTTTGCGAATGCACCCGTTACGATAAGTAACTCCCCCCCCCATCCTTCGCGTTTCGTAGCGCAGGGGTAAGAAGAAAAAAAAGATCTTGTTTACCACAACAAAATTTTTGCTACATATTTATAGACACAACAGCAAATGATATTTCAACTGGCTTTTTGAAACCAGACACACACATATATGCTGGCAAAGTGAGATCTCTTGAAGTGAGTACTGTTTTACTACTATAGCAAGGAAGCATGTTCTGTTGATATCCAGAGAGAAGGGCGTATCCTTCTGACACTGTAAGGTCACAACGGCAAAAATGCTTTGACCCATCTTTGAAAATTTTTTTTCTTTCCTCCAGATAACGTCTAACACTGAAAAAAATAAAAATTATAAGGTATTTTATGAAACGGGGGCAAACGACAAAGGACTATATTTTTTGGGGTATTGTACAACAGAAAGGTGAAATGCTCAACCAATCATTTTGGGTATCGCAAACATGCTTTTATTTACATTCGGACCCAAGTTAAAATGAACAAAGAATACATATATACTTTTCATTCAGTACGTTAATTAAATAAAAAATATACATGTGTGTGCACCAAAGGATAAAAAAAAGTTTTTGAAGTGCTTCAAAACATATTAAACAAGGCAAGGTACCTCGTGAGAATCCAGATTGAGGTTTTACCTCATCATTCAAGGCGGCAAGTACATTGACGTCATAATTTGAATTATTATTGTCCTGGGGCATACACGCGATAAAGAGACATCTGTCTCACAGTTTGTTATCACGCAGCCACTGGCATGGGGTTTCATTTGCAGAGTCAAATGTCTTGAACAGCATGTGCATGTGGATCGTGATGAATAATTGATGATTTGATGATTACCCGGCATTTTTCAGCATCCGTGTCAAATAGCTGATGATTGTAATTCAATAGTGACGTCCTAATTTGATGGCTTGGTGATTTTCTGTATTTTTTTAACTATTTGAAATAAATAAAATGCGTGAAATGAAATATCACGCAGAGGCGCAGAGTCCTTCTACTTAGAGAGAGAACCCTTTCAGACGAACTCACATAATGAAGTATGTGTCAGTTGGCAGAGAATAAAAAATCACAACATTGTGTTTGGTGACCTTGGAGGTCTTTTCCTTACACCAAGTTGGGCTACATGCAACCCGAGATACATGCAAGGTCACTTCAAAACCGGCAAATTCCATTTAGAACCATGATTGCAATAGAGTTTTGGCACAGTTGGCATCAGATTTTTGCCAGCTGTTAGCATATCTGATGAGCGTCGCCCTGGCAACAGAGTCTGTCTTGGTTTCTATTCTTTTCGTGAGGCATTGGATATTGTGAAATAAAAGGCCTGGTCTAAAACTAGCTCAAATCTTTGTTGGCTGAGAACGGACAAACACTTGGGGGGTGGGGGGAAGATGTATCTCTTCATTCTTATGAAAGCGTAAAGTTCGATCCCATTTTGAGGGGGGGGGGGGAAGAGCACAAATTGAAAATATTTTCATGTCGTATGGCATGTGTGACATTTTTTGTCTTAATACTTGTTTGTGCATTATTGGATGACCTAGGTTTTTCAAGCAGTGAAAATTAAACCAAAACCTCGTCCTGTGCAAGTAAATATGCTAAGTGAACACTTTTCCTTGGTATTTCTTCTCGGCTAGCCTTCCGTTTTGTAATTTCAAAAATGCTATTTTTATCAGTAAATGTCTTCTGACACAAAACATAAACCCTTATTCCAGCTGTTGCAACTACATTACTTTTACTGCTCTGGCTGGTTTCATTTATATCATCTGCTCCATTCTGTGAAACTTTAATGTCTGTTCCATTGCCTGACTTTTGTTCATAAACCACAAAAATATCAGGACTGCCCATTTTATACAGGAAATTAGTTGTTATAAATGCACAAAAACTCAGAAAAAACTCAAGACTATTGAAAAACTCAACCTAGCACGAAAAAATTGGTTTCTTTCTCTCCACAGTAGGGAAAAATCGCAAAAGATTATGGCAAGAGAGCAAGAAACTGAAAATCCACCAATAGGGCGTAAATCTTTCTCTTTCTTCTCTTACGAGAGAAAAAAGTTGTTTTGGTATCCTCAATCTTGCACATGCAAACAGGGTTCCGAAATCAGTTTTTGGAATGCTCCCATTTTCAGATTTTGGATATGTTGTTCAGTAATGACAACTGATTAAAAAACCATTCACAAAGCTTCTGTTGCAATTTTGCCGGGGTTAAGGTAATTTTTATCTCAGTTTGTCTAGACTATATATACACACACACAGCACATGCACTGATGATTTCTGCATGCACCGATTCATCAGGAAGTCCACAGAGGAATATGTATGAGGTGCATGTATGAGTAATAGTAGTGTTAGTCATTGTGGGGTAGTAAATGAGTGCAAAAAAAATATGCAGTGGAAACTCAGTTTACAAGCAGAATTTGTTTTGTGAAAGTGATTGTTATTCAAATTAATCATATATCGAACAAATTTCTTGATAGGAAATAATTTAAATTCTGATGATTCTTTCCATGACTATTCATACATGTGAAAATAGCTGATTAATAAAAATGACATTTAATCAATGATCAATTATAATTATTCCCTATTACCTGCTGGATCACCACAATCTTTTTACATTGCGTGACTTTAAAAAGAAACCCATCTAATGACACTTGCTTTTGCCTCCTTTTCAGAATTTTGCAGAAATGAGAAATTCTACAGTTGCTCACATACTGCTACAGCTTTATATGGGTGGTTCTTTTCTATAAAATTTTGTTCAGCTTCTCACATTTCTCTAATCTTATTTGAACAGAGATTTTTCCTCATTCTTCTCTTGGTCCTCCTCAGACGAGATCATTTCTATAAGCCCCTGCTATTGCACACAATGAAAATTCATCAGTTCATCTATGGTCAACTCTTGCCATGTTCCTCTACAAGTTCTTGAATGTCTTTCCCAAGTACGCAATTGCTTCGAAAAATCGTAGCTTCTGTTCTTGAGCTAACCCATCAAAGCTATGTTAAATAATGCACAGTTCTCTCCAAGCAGAATTAGGAGTTTTCTTAGTGATCCCATCGCAGACTTTATCGATGATCTTGAGGAAGTGCATGATGTGGAAATGACTATTTCAAAACTCTAGGAGGGTTTTTCCCCATTTGGCATGTTAATGGCAAATTAGAGACTGCACAGGAAAATATTCTCCATAGTACATGTGTAACAAAGAACCACTGGTTCGGTTGTGATCATGTGAAACTGAGTAAAAAAAAGCCAAATTTTTGATAGTTATGCAAATTACTTGTTTTGACCAAGTTACTCGTTAACCAAAGTTCCACTTTATATATATATATTTATGTTTCTCTGATTAAAAGCAGAATAAAATCTGTCCATGTAATAACAAAGGTTTAAATATTTTGAACGGGGAAAATGGCAATCACAATGCACTGATGAACAAGTTTTTGTTTCCTTGAGTGAAAAAAAAAGGGGAAAAAAATTCCAGAACCCTGAAAATTAGGCCAAAAGGTAAAATTTTCAAAATGTATGAGGATGTTTAAAATGACATCAAAAATAAGCATGTACGGTAACCCTAGAAAACCCAATCAAACTTAAATTTATCATTCAAAGAATTTAGTTACCAAAAAGCCTATTTTCACCAGGCAATAACTTTTACAAAATTTAGAACAAACGCGGTTATTGAAACAACTGGATAAAAGGCAAAAAAAAAAAAAAAAAAAACCAAACAAACAAAAAAACCGCAGTAATTCAAATATTTTGAGTAATTTAAAAAAAAAATCTAAATCACAGAATTTAAGAGAATGAAAACTTGTAGAGGGACTAAATGCATTTCAATCACAGGTAATGAAAATTTGCTCACTTGATTATCACGTTCTAACATAGCCAAATCCAATGTATTATTCAGATCACTCAATTCTTTATCTCGCATCTTGACTGAAATAAAAATCAATTAATGAACACACACATAAATATAAATAATTATTTTGAATATATGACTCAACATTCTTTGCGAATAAACTTATAATTATGCACGATATCAGCAGAAGCACTTGTATCTACATCACATACTAAAAATGCTTACTAGCATCATTCAAAATAGACATCTTTTCTTTATGAGCCAAGGCCAGTTCCCCATAACTTTGCTGCAACTCCTGCAATAAAATAAAATATGTTTCATTTATATGATATGTAATCTTAGAAAGTATGAACAAAACATAAGGGAAAAAAACAGGATTAACTGAAATCTCTTACACACAATAAAGTACATTAAGCCTGTATATACTTCATCCATTCAATATCCTTCCAGTATACAGCACCATCATTTATATCAAATTAAATGATTCAGATAAACAGCATTAGATAGTTAATATACAGGTTAAAGCATGTAAGAAAGAACAATATTCTCACTTTGAGAATGGAAATATGCAATGTTAAAAATTATTGTTTGAAATAAAAGATGAAATAAATTATTCTTGTCACCTACATTGAGTTTCATCTCCCTTTCCAAATCTTTCTTATCAATCAGTTGGCAAGTTTCATTGCCTAGAAATGAAAAGGAAAAGGGTGAGATTTCAAAGTTGTAAACCTCTTAAAATCATCGTAGCCTGCTAAATTAATCATTGATTATTTGTGATATAGGGGAAAGGAAGGGATTTTGTTTCCTCTTGAGCATACAAAAAACTATTTTGTTCTGACTATTTGTACTTAAACAGAAGTAAATGTTGTTTTCAAGAAGTTTAAAAAAATTGTTTTCGAATTATTTCATATCACCTTAATAAACTGGAATGAGTTCATAATACAATGATATAAATGTAACATACAACACTCAAGTTGCTTTTGTAAGTCTTCAAAAGGTTTCTTCACAACCAAACATTGTTCATTCACCAAGAGATATCTGAAAGTTAAGATAATGCAATACAATTATTAATACATCAACTACCCACATATTAATATCACAAAAACTAAATAATAAACAATCGCATTAATCAAAATCCTTTAGTTAACTTGAAAGTGGAAAAAAAAAAAACTTTTGCTTTTTTTGTTTTTGAAAAACAAATGCTTGCAAGAAACACACTTTTTGATTTTCAAAAATGTTACAATTTATAAATGAAGCTTTTTTTTTTTAAAGCTACAAATATTTCTCTGTGAACTATATTTTTATTAAACATGAGAATTCCACAAGGTTCTTACTTTTGTAAAATTTCTTCTTTGACTTGCAGATCAGTAGTACAGTTTGCAGTAAGCTTTTCACAATCTATCTGAAGATTTTTTATTACTTCTCTTTGTGATTCCAGGGACCTATGCAAGAATCCAATCTTCTGGTCCTAAAGAAAATTTACCAATAATTTAGTTAAAGATTTTCAAACACAAATAAATGTTTCATAATGAGTTTTTGAGAAATGGTTAATTCATTGGGCAATGTTATTGTGCAATACTGATACCAGAAAAATATCACAATCAGCAAACTTTCACCTATCACAGGGGTTTTTAAATATTAGTATTCCTTAATTTTTTGTGCAGGTCACAGACTCTTTTACTGGATGACGTTGAGAACATAATGTAAAAACAAAAAAAGTTAATAATTTTCTCATCCAAGATCACAAGGCGTCAATGCCCCCCTGAAACCTCTCCAAGGACCCCTGGTTAAGAATCATTGATATATCCGAACTTTCATTGTAAAATAATGAATAGCAATTTTTCCCTGTCAATCAATTTTGAAAAATTTGAAGAATGATTAAAAAAATTTAAAGTCTGCAATACAGGGTGGCCCAGAAATCCTGCACGATTTGTTAAAAATATTTAAAAAAATCTATTAAAATAGAGACAAATGGCTTGAAGCATTGGGAAAGAAAAGGTTTCAAAATTTTTTTTTTCTATTTACTATAAATATAAAGCACTGTTATTGTAACTGCTTGCCCATGTTATTTTGTAACATTGGTGTTACCACACATGAAAGTGCTGATGTAAGTAAAATGAATGGAAGTAAAAAAAAATTTTGAAACCTTCTCTTTTAAATCCTTTAAGCCATTTGTCTCTATCATTAACAGCTTTTTTAAAATACTTTTTTCAAAACAGGTCAGGACTTCTGGACAACCCAGAATTTTATGCAAGTACAAATATGAAAAAATTTAAAAAATACACAGATTCAATTAAAAGGTTTGGTGGCCACAGCGCACACAGAAATAAGATCAATAAATTATAAACATTTTTTTCCTTTTCCTTTCCATCAATTTCAATTTCATTCTTTGTAACTCCCATGTTACACAAATAACATGGCAAAAAATTCTATATAGGCTCGACATCCTCCATGTTACTAAAGGTATGTGCACAAGTAGAAATATTTGTATTAAATAGAAAAAGCTTTGAAATTTTCTCCTTCAAATGCTTCAAGTCATTCGTCTCCATCTTTAATAGATGCTTTAAATATTTTTTTTTCAAATCATGTCAGGACTTTTGGACCAATCTGTATAATATGTGAATGATGTATAGTAGACATGCTGAAGCCACTGTGGTGGTCGAGTGGTTATAGTGACGGACTCGCGATGCGAGGATCCGGGTTCGAACCCCACAGTGGTGGTCGGCTGAAGTTGGTTTTCTGTGGTTCCCAACTTCAAGGCGCAAATGCGAGCCGATCTCCCCGTTAAAAAGTCTCGCCACAGAGAGCAACAGTCCTACAACGATAAATCATTCAATCACAACACTTCACTCATAGTTAGAAAAAAACTGGTGGCAGATGGCAGCACTACACATAACAAGCATTACAGAGAAACAAACTTCACGTCAGGTTTCACTACACGTACACACACATTCCCGCATGTACCGATTCGTTGGGGGGTTCCGCGGGGGGTTGTGGGCGGGGTGCATGTGGGGTGTAGCAGTAGTAGGTAGGGCTCGTAGGTAGGGTAAAAAAGGGCTCGGGGATCCATGATGTTCTTAAGTCAGCCACCTCGTTGGGCAATTTGCCTGTTGTGGCGTTGTATTTGTATTTGTATTTGAAAATAATATACAGTGTAGATCCTTTGAAGATCACCAGTTATCAGAGTTATCAACTTTATGCGGAACACATTTATGCATAGACAATCAACTAAATTTGTCTAACTATAGTCTGTTTGTGGTAAGTTTGCAGTGAAGCGAAAAATAGAGAGTGTATACTTGTGCCTCAAAATATAGTTTCCTGTATCAGAGGCTGTTGAGAAGCCACATGTACAGAAATTTTTAGTGTCATTCATAATTTTGTAAATAATACTGAAAACCATTGTTTCTATTAATGGATTGAATTTAAAACTAATTAATTATACAAAAAAATTGGTTGCCATTATCAATGTTCTACATGTTAGCTTTATATTCTCAAAAGTTTCCTTGGCAAATTCACTGTTAAGTGTTGTCGATCTGTATTTTGTTAAAATGATTTTTTTTTCAATTTCATTATATGTTGGAATAAAAAATTAACCACGATATAATTTTTCACATAATTTTTGTATCAAGTCGTAGATTCAGATGAATATTTAATAATTCTGTATAACTTTCTTTTTTTGGAAATGGACCTCAATGAATTTGGATATTGTAAGAAAATGTGCTATCTAATTGTAATTTTGTTGCGTTAACGTGTGGGTGGCTGCAGATACCCATATTTTTACAGTTTTTTTTTAATTAATATTTCCAGCTAACTACTCCATCGATAATGGAGTTGATCTTAACAAACATGACTATAAAATTTTCAAGAATAGTTGCTATTCCTATATGATGTCATGAGTTGGTCCAGATAGCCTTGACCATTCCTGCTTTGGTACCAGAGGTCATTTCTGTATGATGTCATATAAAACCAAATCCAGGGATCGGTTGGCAGACCAGTTTTGCTGTGGTTTCTCTCTCCATATAAGGAAGGTGTGCCATTGCATCGACACTTACTTGTGTGTTTATACTCTGTAACAGATTACCATCATATTAAGAGCTGAACTATTTTTAAGGTGAGTGCATATTATTGTTAGGTCTATTTCTGCGGTTGAGAACCGCTGCTCTAGCCACATGCTCAAGCCATAGTCTGCGGGCAAAATGTGGTCCTCGGAGTAATTCGATGTGGCCCGCGACGTCAAACTTAATTTTGTAAAAATGAAACTTCACCTTTCCAAAGAAATAAAGTCACTCGCGATGCAGTTCCATAACACTCAAGTGACCACCACTACCAGACTAACCGTGACCCCCTACTCTGTCCCACTAAGCGGATATAAGTTGTTTCGTCTCAGAAGACGTAGGCCACACACTCAAGTCACCGGTGCACATTAATGGACCCGTAGCGTGGTTGCACATCACTTAAATGCTCGCAGTATGTTCCCAAATCCCATTATTGATGTGAGGCACATTCCAGATCACTTGAGTGGCCCGCAGTACGATCCCATATCACTTAATTGACTTGCGGGATATTTAAAGATTTTTTAAGTGTCCCCGCGGGACATCTAAAGTACTTTTAAGTGATCTGAGGCATATATATATATATATATATTCCGAAAGAAATACTGAATGAAAACAATGAAAATGAGAAATCACCAAGTAGGCGTACTGTAGTTTCTGTGTTAAAAAACTTTCGCGTACATTAAATTGTAAAATTTTTAAGTTTTTGCCCTCGTTGCGTGTGTCACCTAGGGGAGGCGACGCACGCGAGTGGGAGCGATCATGGCTAATGAAATAATTTATTAGCATTTGTTGCGACAAAGGGAAAATCGGCAGCCAACTGCGGCATTGAAAGACATTTGGATCCCGACCCATAACATATACTGCCACCGTAGGCAATCCTCGACCCAGTAGCGCAGCCTGCCACGCTGCCAACTGCTACCCGCGGAAACGTCAATCTCAAAATGCAGAGATCTTCTCTAGACTTTTTGGATGCATCCGAATAGGAGACACATTACACCAGATCGCTTTGACTGACCGGAATGACGATTCGGAATTACTCTTTCCTACTCTGTGTCAGACTACGTCAGTCTTAATCAGCTTCAGATTGTCGACTGTATTTATAGGGTTTCCATCAGTCTATTGATAATAAACAATGGGTTGACATGTTTGTTGCTTCCAATCGCGGTGAACAAACAACACATTGTTGATTTGATTTTTCATTGTTCATTTGAATTTTCATTGTTCATTTGAATTTTCATTGTTCATTTGAATTTTCATTGTTCATTTGAATTTTCATTGTTCAGCAAAAAAGTGAAGAAAACCGTGCGAGACAGCCACGTATTGGCATACAATGGATAGTACACACGTATCAATGCGCAATACAGAAAAAAGACGTAAAAAAATTTGGAATTAAGCTTTAATTCTTTGAAAATATGGAAAAAAACATGAAAAGATGATTTGGGGCAACAATTTGGTTACATGTAAACGATAAAAAAAAGTACTGTTTAGACATGATGCATGAGTTTTAATAGGGCGTGTGGTCTCCTCGAACAGCTAAGACTGCTGCACACCTGTTTGCCATGGATGCGATGAGGTTATCGATCAGACTTTGGGGAATATTGTTCCACTCCTCAAGAAGTGCAATCTGCAAGTCTCAGACAGTAACAGGCGGCCTTGGTCGCGCAGCAATGCGTCGTCCGAGCATGTCCCAAACATGCTTGATTGGATTCAGGTCAGGAGAGCACGCTGGCCATTCCATATGCTGTATTGTTTCAGCTTCAAGCATGTTCCCCACCAGACGAGCTCTATGGGGTCGGGCATTATCATCCTGGAAAACAAAGGAATCTCCAATGGCTCCAGCGTAAGGGATGACATGAGGTCGCAGTATCTCGTCTGCATACCTTCGGGCCGTCAAAGTGCCATTCCGAATGATATGCAGGTCCGTACGTCCGCCTATGCTGATTCCACCCCATACCATCCAACCGGCTCGTCTGTATTGTGACCTTTCACAAACGAATGCAGGGTTATTTCGAGTGCCCCTGTCCCACCATACCAGAACACGTCGGGTGTCACTCTCCAGACTGAATCGGGACTCGTCTGTAAACAGCACTTGGCGCCAATCATGTTGCTCCCAATCTCGATGTTCAGCAGCCCATCTTCTTCAGGCCGCACGGTGGCGTGGGGTCAACGGAATGCAGACCATTGGCCTACGTGCACAGAGCCCTCCCTCATGAAGCCGATTGCGTACTGTTTGGCTGAACACCCTTCATCCTGTTGCCAAGAGCAACCGTCTTTGCAGCTGCGTAGCATTCTCTGTTCTGTTTCGAGGGGCTGTTAACTGTACATACCGGTCATCAGTTGCTGTAGTGGCACTTGGCCGACCTTGCCCTGGTCGACGTATAACATTTCCTGTTTCTTGGAATCAATTCCACAGCCTTGCAACAACACTTCTGGCGAACTCCAACAGCGTCCGTGACACTACGTTGTGTTTGCCCGGATTCCAGTCTGCCTATAACACGCCATGCCATGGATTCCGGTAAATCACGTTGTTGAGACATCCTCAAGTCACCTTGTCTCAAAAAAAAATACAGCGCAATTGAATTTCACAGTTACGGCAGTAAAACAGACGTTTCTGCAACATCCCGATTTCTGCCTTTATCTCCTTTTTCTGGTTTTTGACGTCATGAACTTTGATTTGCATATGAAGTTTTCTTCTTCCGTTTCCTGCTAGGCTTTAAATTATGGATGATTCATTTTATGTTACTTATCGGTATACATCTTTGCGTAATTTTGTTAAAACCATGTGCTCTCCTAATTGTTTTGAGCAGTGTATTTCTGCACAGAATTATGCTGTTTTCTTGTGTGAGCCACATTCTAAAGTCTCTATATTAAGTGGGTGCTCTAGCTAGTGTGGATACTCACTGCGATGATGGAGTCAGCATTTGCATTTGACCAACCATCCAACATCAGAGTGATAGTTGAATTTTTCAATTTCTCTGTCATTAGCATATCAACAGCTTCACCTGCCTCATCTAATAATGATCCAGCTAATTTCTTCCTATTAGGAGGGATATAACCTGGATGCAAAGCATTAACCATTTCTCTAAATGCATCACTATCGGCTATGTATATTAATAGCATAAAAAAATTTGGATACTTTTCAAGAACTAACCTCTGGCAGTCACTTGTTTTAACAATAAATTGTCCTATTGGCCTTTAGTTTTTGATATGTTCCAGCATCCACAATATTTGAACTTCCGCACGTAGAAACATCATCTTCAAGAGATTGCTTTCTTTTCAATGAAGTAGATGTCTCTTCACTGCATGAAGGTTCATTATCATCAGTGTTTGATGAACATGAAATCAAGGAATAAGCTTCTGATTTCTTGCATTTATTCACATGAGCACGGATTCTTTCCACTAACTCTGGTATTGCAAAACTTACATAAGTCACTTGCCATTTGTTATCAGTTTTATTCACTATAGTCCATTCAATGGACTAATTTCTTCCAGAACCTTCAGTTCTTAACATTTCGCTGACTAAATTTTACCACCAAAACTTACACTTCTCTCAAAGTAAAATTTTAGAACTTTGACAGTTTATACACATAACTTGTCTAGCTAAACAGCAGAAAAAAATGGCGAGATGCTGTGTATTCAGGAGGGAAAACATCCATTATCCAGTCCAGTTGGATTGATCTGTTTCAGAATTTAGTTGCTTACAAATAATTTGTTAGGGTTTTTGTTTTTTTAATCACAGTTCTAATAAATGTTATGCTCCTTCTTATCATTTGGGAATAGCGTTTCTCCACTAGAGGTGTTTGAATTCTGGTTATGCTTTAAGCACACATGAAAACCAGCTACAATTCTTATTAATTTTAATTTAATGTTCTGTTTTGATTATTATTAATATACGTATATACATAATAATTGTCACGAATTACCCAGCCTATTATATTTATTTACAGCATGTATAACATGCTTCAACATCAAAAACCCTGAAAAAACCAGAAAAAAGCCCAGTGGGTTGGGTTTTTGCCAACCCTGCTCACATCACCGAAACTGTTGCTGCTACAAATAATCAAGGTAATTTGTTTAATAGTACAGCTGATATAAATATCTCAGGTCTCGCTACTAGTCATCAGATGAGGTCAAACCCAATTACAACTCGTAATGAATATATACCCATAAACTCATGATCTTATCGAACTAAATGAACTCGCTCTAATGTATCCATGTCCGCCCGCGATTCCATTTAATTATTCTTTTCCTCCGAAAACCAGAACCCAACAAACGTCTAAGTTGATTGTGTTCTCTGGGCTGTAAGATGTTGATGATTTTCTTCACAAACGCAACAAATATTTTTTTGTTGATGAAGTATATATCAAATGTGTTGAAATTACCTCCAGTGCATTCCACTGACAAGCTAGTGCTTCGATTGAACAAAGAGAGTGGGAAAGAACAGAGAAATGGCACTTGGTTAAGTTTACAAAAGGTGTGGCGTCAGACCTTTTCTTGGAAAAACTGCCTGAATATTACACAAGCTTTGTTCTCGAGGCAATACTTGGAGGGATCATTTGAAAACCTTGCTCTTCAAATTTTGGACCCTCGTGGTTTAGTAACTGATCAAATCAAATTAATCTTGCATCAACTACCTCCGTCAGTCTGTCGGGCTGTATTAAGTCATAAACGACTTCATTACAGGAGTTTTTCATTGTACTTGAACAATTTTGACTCTGAAAACCAGGGTTGTGGAGGTTCAAGAGATGTCTTTACTACTCGTGGATGAAGGTCATATAGTGTTTGTTGGTCAAGTTATTTGTTATTAGTGCAATCAACCTGGACATTTGAGACATCAATGTCTGGATCTAATGAGTCTAGTTCCAGGAAACAGACAGTGAGTTGTGCGCAAAGAGCATAGCTTTTTCATCAAAATCCCGTGAACACAGGAGCTGATGTTTTGTCGATCAATGAGAAAATTTTTCATAGGCTTCGTGAAAAAGGAACAATGATGCAACCTTATGTGGGAGGGAGGCGAGGCTCGAACTCACAACCCTGGTATCGCTCACAAGTACCATGCGCTAACCAATTGCACAGAGACGTGGCTCGGTGCATCACAATATTTAGTCATTGATTACAAAAATATTTCAGTTTTCGGTTGATATAAACCTGTCAGCAACCTTTGAAAGAGCGAAAATTATGTTGCCAATAAAAGTATCAGCAAAAGAGAGCAAGAGAGGCTCCCATTCAAGGAGAAGTTCAGTTATATTTTTCCACAGCATTATTTTTTGTTGTACATCATCAAGAAAACCGTTGAAACAAATAGAAATATTTGCTATGCAGCTGTTTTCAGCATGCCAGAATTAGCTATTGTTAGCAGAATATTAAATTTCATTGCTAGCTTATGAAGGAGAATATTAAATTTCATTGCTAGCTTATGAAGGAGAATATTAAATTTCATTGCTAGCTTATGAAGGAGAATATACATAATGAAGAAAATTACAATAATGCAGACCAACGACAAACAGTTCTTGGCTTTGACCGAATCATGCTAAAGCCGATAGATTAGAATATGTATATTCCTTACTTGGGACGGCTAAATAATTTTCAGAAGAGGAAAGGGAAATATTGCAGGAAAATTTTACTATGCTAACCAAAATTTTTCATGTTATTTATGGCTAATCAATGAAAAGTAAGTGCTCTGCAGAAAATTATTTTTTTTTCAAATTTTAAAATTGCTTTTCAATTTAAAAAAATATTGATTTCAAAAACCATACTTTAATTTCTGAAAGTATTGATGATTGGAATTTCTCTTTTTCCATCATAAAATTATTAACTTACTATGCAATTTTTCTACACGGCATCACATTATGTACAAAAAGTAATTTTTCTCAGTGAGCTTGGCAAGAATCTGACGTACCTAACTAAAGCTGCGCATTGATATATTAGTTAAGAGGCTTTCAATGCCATAGAAAGAAGTTATGCAGTCCTTCGTAGCTTTCCTTTCACTGCAAACTTTACGACACACAGACTGTAGAGAAGTGCACAAGGTGTCAGTCAGTGATTTTGATAAAAGTGGTATTGCTGGAAAGGTCTTGTTGTGTGTAGTAAAGAAGCAATGGAACTACCCATCAGAGTTGCAGTTTTCAAGATAAAAGCCAATTTATTTATTTATTTAGTTGTACTTGATTTAAATGTTGTGTTGTCATTGGAATTGTACAAAATAAACAGTATGGATGGAGTAATAGATTTTTAAATAAGTATGTAATGTACGAAAATCAGTAAATAATAAAAATAACATCAATTTGAAATTTTTTTATATTACTTTGTAGTTTGATGACTTGATTGTATTCTCATTGAAATATCCTGATGTACATTTCAAATGAATATGTAGGCTATGTATATTTTGTAAAAATGTTCACACATCAAAGTTACATAAATTCTGTTTAGTTTTATTTGTAAGAACAGAGGTATTTTTCAATGATATAAATAAATTAGCCCCATCTTCAATGGGTAGTTTCATTGGCTTTTCTACTACCCATGACAAGATCTTTTTCCAACAATAACACTTTGTGAAAATTGCAACTGACACCTTGTGCACTTTTCTAATAAGTAGTACAGGGCATAGCTCTCGTGATCAAAAAGTCCTGCAACCCGTTACAAAAAAATCAATTTGTCAAATTAAACTGATTGTAAATGAAAAGTTTTTCATAGACATCAGCACTATAGTGTTCAAGCATGGGCGGAGATATGGGGGCGCATGGGTACCTCCCGCCCAGCATCAAAGAGGGAGTCGATTGATCTAATGTATATATGAATTGACATCATCATCGTGTTCCCCAGCAATAATAACTGTGTTCTCCCAAGACTTTCAAGTCCATCTCCGCCTACGTGAAAAAAGTAGTTTTTTCTTTCTTTTTTCCACATTTCCCATGCTCACTGATACTTTCAGTGGCTCATTGCTTGTTGTACACTGGTGAAATAAATTAAGAGAATTTGCATATTTTATCGAAATTAATAAAAAAAACTGAACTGAATGTAAAACCACTGCTTCTAGACAAAAATGCAAATATTGCAAGTCAAATACATAAGTGTACACGTATTTGTATGCGGAGCCAGTAGAGAAACAGGCTTTATAAGCACGCGTAAGTTAAGACACATTTCGTTCGCTAGCACACCTCGGCAAATTTCTTGGTGTTATTTTGCAGCAATCGGTTAATTTCAAATTGTAACAGTATAAATGAGTAACCACCAACGTTTAAATGATGGAATGAGATGGCGAATTGTGGGGAGGCTAGAAGCAGGCCAATCTCAAGTCCAGATTTGTAGAGAGTTCAATTTAACTCCCAGCATCGTGTGTAACTTATGGAAACAGTTCCAGTATACCGGATCCATCGAGAGAAAGCCTGGGCAAGGTCGTCCAAGAGCCACGATGGCCAGAGAAAATCGCCATTTGTCGATTATAGCGAGGCATAACAGGAGTGCAGGAGTGCTACAGCTTCTCCGCTCTCTCGTGACTTGTATGCAGCCGCAGGAACCTGTGTATCAAGGGTGACTGTTTCCAAAAGACTTCATGAGAGAGGGTTGTTTGCAAGAAGACCTGCTGTTTGCGTCCCGCTCACTTCTATGGACAGGAGAATCCATTTATCATGGTGCAGAGAGCACAGAGATTGGAGTATGGATCAATGGGTGACCGTTCTATTCACTGATGAGTCCCGGTTCAGCCTAAGCACAGATTCTTGCTGTACGTTCATATGGAGAGAACCAGGGATCCACTACCTACCCTCCAATGTCCGTGAAATTGACCATTATGGTGGAGGAGGTTTAATGGTCTGGGCAGGCATCATGTTGGATGGCCGCACATCTCTCCATGTCTTTGAAAGAGGCACTGTGACTGGTGTGAGGTATAGGGATGAGGTCTTGGAGTCCTATGTTGGTCTTTTCAGGGGTGCAGTTGGCCCTGAGTTCATTTTAATGGACGACAACGCAAGGCCACATAGAGCTCTTCTGCTCAACGATTTTCTAGAGAGTGAGGATATTCGCCGGATGGATTGGCCAGCCAGATCTCCAGACCTTAACCCTATAGAACATGTCTGGGACGCTCTGGAGAGGGCAATTGCAACTCGCAACCCCCCTCCGGGAACCATCCAGGGAATGAAAACAGCGTTGCTGAACGAGTGGGACCAATTGCCACAGGAAATGATAAACTGCCTTATTTCAAGTATGAAATCACGCTGCGAGACCTGTATATCTGTAAGAAGGGACCATACCCCCTATTAACCTATCTATTAACCCATTTTTTTGTTTATTCTGCAACCGCTGTTTCATACCTTCCGACTCCAACGAGTGTTACGCACGATCATGCATGTGTATTACAATTATTGAATGGTTATTTGGTTTGTATTGTATCAATGTAGGTACATATGAAATTTCATTAAAAATCGGTACAGTAGTTCTAGAGATAATCGACCAAGTCTGCAAATTCTCTTAATTTCTTACACCAGTGTATGATTAAGATAGGTTTTTTTGCCAGAAGCAAAGAATTTTTATGATTAAACAGTATTTTTCAACTCATTCGTTTGAAGCTGTTATTAAGGCATTCAGAAATGAATTCCCAAATGTTTCTGTGCCCAATAAGACAATCTTAAGAGTGGTGTCCTATTTTAAGGAAACTGAAAATGTTGAAGACTGCAGGAAAAGTAGGCATCCGTCTGTGTTGAATGAACATGAAATATGAGAACTAATGGACAAAATGTTGAAATGTTGTACTGTTCACACAACCCTGAAGAAAGTACCTGTCGCGTTGTTCCGGAGTTGAAAGCTCCAGATCAGATCAAACATCAGAATTTAGTGCACCAAAAATCTGCACGTCTATTATAAAAAGCCTCTGCATTTGATCAAAATTGGTGTGTGGTGCTTAGTTTCACACCGAAAGTATGGGTCCATTTTTTTAAGAAACAGTGGATGGGGAAAGTGGAAAAGGATATTTTCAGGCAATTCATTTGTAATGGTAAGGTCTTGCTTTTCATAAAGAAAGATAGGAATGCTGCAGTCCTATCACCTCATCTGCTTACCGTCTACAATGAGTAAAGTCCTGGAAAAATTGTTGGTAAAACGAATCACTTACCATCTAGAGAAGCAAGGGTGGAAAATGAAAATTATGATTTCTGCAGCAAGAAAAATTATACCCATTGGCTTAAATTGTTTATATATTTTATTTATCTGTTATATGATTCCAGATTGATGGTTGATGTTTCAAGATGATTGTATCGATTTTTTAAAATTTATTTTATATTGTGGTGTCTTCGTCTGAGGTGACTGTTTATTTGATTTTAATAAAACTTTCCAATACACCCATCCTTCAGGAACGCTTTGATATCTCTCTGAGATGGGAGTGAATCTGGTCTTCATCCTTTCTTTGAAACAAATGAGTGAAATCTATCTTTAATAGGGGTTATGACTGACTTTTGATGATGTAGAATTTGGTATAATCGGCTTGTAATGGTTAAAGATGCAATGGCATGCTTGATAAATACCTATGTGTGACTATTGCATGACTGACTCCCTTCATTTCTCATGGCCAGGGTTCCTCAGAATCCAGGCTGATGAGAAAGGAGTATGAAAGGTTGAATTGACATTAGGACATGCCTAATGGGCATTCATAATGAATCACTTTCCTTCAGATAATAATAGAATATACAGAGGATTGAACTGATGTTTTTCTGTTGAAAATCAACACATTCTTGTTCACATGCATTCAACAAAAAAATTATCACAACACGATACCAGTTACCTTAGTATGTACATTAATTGCCACTGTTCATGAAATTACCATTTCATTGATATTTTCTAACCCAATACATTTTCATTGTGGAACTAATTACATACTTACATTGTAAAAAAATTAATAATCTTTTATTCCATCCAAATACAAAATTGTCTCAAGAAGTTTTTTTTTAAAACTTCCTATAGAACAACCTCCCAATATAATATCCATTTTCCATAGAGAGGTGAATTTACGTCGAGATTCAAAAATGAAATAGATATAGATGATAAATTTGTCCCAAATGTCATTCAATAAATTAAAGCACACAAGGCATGAAATTGACACATAAGGCAACACAAAACTTTTCAGACACACTGCCAATAATGATTTACCTTTTGTCTAAGGGTAAGTTCTAGAGACGATTTTTGCTTTAGAAGTGTACTTATAGCAGCAGAAAGTTCACCATGGAGGTCTTTCAAGACAGATCTCGAGTGAAGCAGTTGCTTTTTCTTTCCAATACCTAATTGTTTTTAGAGAATATTTAGAGAGTATTTGGTCACTAAACAAACAATAATGCACACAGAACTAAATTATACATATATATATATATATATATATATATATATATATATATACATACATATATATATATATATATATATATACATACATATATATATATATATATACATACATATATATATATATATACATATATATATATATATATACATACATACATACATACACACATATATATATATATATATATATATATATATATATAATGAAAATGTTGAAAGGCATTGGAAAGGCAGTTGAAAGCTATTAGTGCCTGAGCGTAATTCAAAAACAATCCCATTCCCAACGCCTCTCACTCATCTCTTGAATTTGCACCCTTTTCACATTCATCATTTTTTGAAACACATAGTATGTAATTACATACTTGTGTAACACAAGTATAAAAATACATTAAGTATGCTAGTACTGCTTGTCTTTTTTTAAAAAATAAAGCGAATATTTAAAGAATATTTTTAAATATAATTTTTCGATAATTCAAGTTTTTTTGATAATCCGAGGTAGATGGGACAAAGGCCACCTCAGATTATCGAGGCTCTACTGTAGGAACTGCTATAAGAAACATGTTTTTTAAGGGGTATACAAGGGGCTGCTTCATTGGTCATGGCCACTATTTATGAAAAAATTTTAATAGATTAAATGAAATTTTTGCATTTAAGTTTTTATACCATTTCGTGAGTTGGTACATAAATTTTATACCATTTAAATTTTTTTTTTTTTTTATAGAATTCCATTACTTATGGATGGAAATTATATTATTATTAGCTTATTTTGGTTGTGAATGTTACTTAGGTCATGTGAAAATGTTGAAAGGCATTGGAAAGGCAGTTGAAAGATATTAGTGCCTGAGCGTAATTCAAAAACAATCCTATTCCCAACGCCTCTCACTCATCCCATTTACACCCTTTTCGCATTCTTCATTTTTTGAAACCCATAGTATGGCACTTCCTTTTAGGGTCATTTGGAATGACCCTAAAAGGAAGATATGGCATTTTACAAGGGGTTTAGCGATTTTTTCTGTGCTATTCAAAGAGTTCACAAAAAAAAAAAAAAAAAAAAAAATCACTATTAAAGTTGACACACACATGCGAACTTTTTTTTTCATTCAATGATAATATAGAATTAATAGTGATGTCATATTACAGACAACAGTAAGAATAACTATAATTACAATGAAAAATTAAAGTAAAAACAAACTGAATATTTACCAGACATGGTTTTACGATTTTTTTTTCAAAACTAGTTTCCAGATTTCACAAGTTTGACATTAAGGACTAAACTAAAAGAAAAAAAGAAAGATAATCATGGATCGTATTAAAATGAATTTTTTTTCTTAAATTAAAATGTGTCAAATATTCCAAAAACATACAAGATGCGCTATAAATACTGCAAGTTAATTGAAAAAACATCTTCATGTCCATGTGGGCAGTAACCTCACCTTTATTATTTAGAGAACAGGCATATATTTAGAAGCTTCAGGCCATTTTATAAGAAATTTATACTGGTGGGCCACTTTGATGATAAAAAATAACATTCATAGAGAATCTGATTCCGAGACAGATTCCCAAACTTATGTTTATAGCCAGGGGCAGCTAGAGAAAAATCTACCCATGTTAAACAAACCAATTTTTTGGAACACTAGTCATATCTTTTTGGCTGACAAAGCTTTTTTTGCCCTTTCAACTCTGATTTAGCACCCCTCTAAGAGTGTCCCCCCTCTCCCGTGCAGCCGCATCACCCAAGAGTGGTCTCTGTTCATAGCACTTTTGAAAGTTTTAAGAATCTTGCAGCACCCATCTAATCTCAAGACACTTTGACAATACCCTTAAGTGCCATGACACAGTTTTCATGAATCACAGCCACATTACAACTTTCATAATTTTATTCATAAGATGTCAATACACACTCATCGGAAATCACTGCTCTAAGGAATTTTGAACTTTTATATTTGCTGCCATGGCCTCAAATATCCTGGAGCAGGGCCCCTAATCCGGGATCTTTGGCAGGCGCCCCATACCAGCCTTTTCACTGGGCCCCCTCTCTATAGTTAATTTTTAACATAAAAAAACAGAAAATGAAAATTGTGATGAGCCCTGCCAGCCCCTCTGCTTGTGGGGAGCCATGCTTGCTGCACCTTTAAGAATTAAACTAGCGCTTCTCTCTCACACATATTTTTCGTGTCGTCATATCTACTCACAAGACAGATAACAAATCTCACGGCACCTTAGGGCAGAGGTCCTGAAACTTTTGCCACCCGTGGCTCCCTTGCCTAATTCATGGTTCACGTGTGGTTCCCAAGGATAGTTTAATAAATATTTTCACTTTTAAAAGAACTACTTCAGAGCATAAATAAGCACACTAATTAATATCTCCAGCTCAATGCATATAGGAGCTGGAATGGAAATTTTGAGCTTTGGAGGCATACTGTGCTGTACATTTGCAGACGTGCAAACTTTTGGAATCCAGAAATCCAGAGATTCTCCCAAGAGGAGGTGGCGACCCTATGGGGTGACCATAGATCCAATAAAATAATTTTTTAAAATTAATTAAGGAAAAGTGCCCCCCCCCTTCTCACGCAGGTTCTGCATAGCATCCAAGCAGAATATAATAATGCAAGACATTTGCATCTCATCTTGAAAAGCAACAACTTTTGATATGAAATAATAACAGAAACCATCAGAATTCATCAACTTTCTGATAAGAGGTAACTATATATTTTGTTTTCAGGTTTTATATAACCTGGAACGGGTGCAAATCTAAGGGGGAAATAGCCCACCTCAATAATTACACGAATAACAACGAAAAATCTGTCTGTCCTGTAAAATATGGGATGATGCAATGAAGCTACACAATAAATCCCCCCCCCCCCTTCGATCCGCGCTTGATCTGGAATGTCTTCATGTTTTATTTTCAATGTAACTGTATTGCAATAACTTAATTACACTATTTTTTTATCACATTTTATCATGATGAGCGTTTGTTGTTTAACAAGTGGGGATTTAAAGGAATTATTGTAAAGAGCTTGTTTTGGCCCATTGACCTTAAATGCCCTATATAATTATTATTGAAAGAGTTTGCTTAAGCTCTTTTGAGCTATAATGACCTGTATAATTGAAAGCTTAGTTATAAATCCAATTTTTGGTGGTCATATTAGTGAAAAAAAAATTTTACGAAGGAAAATATCACATAAATTTTTAAGCAATACAAATATTACTATATAATATCATAGACAAGACTTTGTTTTATAAACATAAACAATTTTAAATTACCGTAATTAAATGATTAGTTTAAAAGTAATTTCTTTAACTGAACATCTGCAAAAACGTATGATTTCATTTAAATCTTCTCCAGGCTTAAGGGGGTGAAAAAAAAACTTGCAATGGCTCCGAGACGGTCCTCTGTCACCTTATATCCCATCGAACCTTAATTTCCATCTAATCAGATTGGAACAAAAAAAAAAAAAAAAATTAGAATAAACTATGTTGGAACACGGCTCCCAGTTTTCAAAATGAATACATTAACTAATAAAGCATTAGCAACTTTTAATTTTTCGGAATTGAAGTTGCACACAAGTTCCTCTATGCTCTCATTGTTTTAAATTTTTCAGAAACCAATTTATAGCTGTTACTTTGAGAAAAATAAATATTTTTTCAATTTTTGAATTATTTTTTCAATTTTGAACTTTTAATGCTTTTTATTAGCTTCTACTTATCTATAATTCCCTAATCAGAGGTATTGCCAAGTTGGAAAATTAATTTTCATCATCAATGTGTGAAACATGGCTATGTATACAGTGATTCAGATCGTCTATCCGTAGAACTATCTCTGTAACTGTTGGCTTTAGGACCATACTGCCAATCAATGCTGTCTTAACGCATGGACTTACCCAGGCACCTCACAAAAATGAGATTTGGTTGAAATTTTTAGAACTTACCTAGTAAGGCTACAAAAAAACCACTTGGCCAAGGGGACCCATGATGCTCACAAGACAGTCTTGCTTCCAATTACAAAAAGTTTTCAAATGACATGCAGTTTCTTTAAATGATGAAATTTTTTTGAGGGATCCTACATAACATTACCATTCAAATTCACCATTCTAGATCATAGTTAAGTTCAGTTAAATAAGTAAAATTAATTGAAGATTTATCAACACGAGCATAGTATTAAACATAATCTTAATTGAATATGATAAATTCTCAATTTATGACCAAAAATTAATAAATTAGAGTTTGGAAATAAAATTAGTTTGTCTGACTTTACTGCCTGCTATCGAGAGTGTCTGCTAGCGGGGAGTGAAATACATTAAAACCCTATTACACGAGACTGGGAAATCAAGTATTTTGTAACGGGAGGTATCCGTTAGGGGAGGTTCCACTGTATTGGCAAATATATGGTACACAAGTATCTCTAGTCAAGTATGGGCTTTGGGGAAATTATTGTTCTTGGGGGGGAACACCCCCCAATTATAATTCTTCCCCAGAGCTATGATTTTTTCAGGCCCTTACCTGGCAAATTTTCAAAAAACTCAACTACTTATCCTTTTTTCTGTGGCCGGATGGGCCTATGCGTTGAGACAGCACTTGCACGAGCATTATACCAGCACCTCCTAGAGATAGAAGGCCTCCGCTTGTGATGTCAGTAAGTAGTCCATTTTCCCTCAGAATATTCAGGGAAAAAAATTCCCTGCTCATGCCAGTATCATCGTTGTGAGGAAAAGAAATGACCAAGCTCAGAATTGGTGATTTCTATTGGCTGACAGGTTTACTTTCCCAAAAATTTAACAAGATCAAATTTTACTCCTCACTTGATGATTTTCACGAGGGCCCATGCGTTAAGATGGCATAAGGGAGAGGGAATCAGGCAAAGGGCCACAACTACATGTTGTCAGCTGGGGAAAGCACACGTTTTGGCGCCCCATGTAATTTAGAAGGAGCAGTGTTAAAGGGCGATTCATCTCTGGTTCAGCACAAACCCGCCTGCTCCCTTCTATTGTGGCTGTGGTCAAGCCCAATATATGTTTAGGCCTATGAAAATTAGAGGAAATTAAAGAAATTTGTGTATTACTTCTGACTGTGCCCATGACCACAGGGCCATCTTAAGAGCATCACGAATCCCAGAGCTGTGATTTTTTCAGGCCCTTACCTGGCAAATTTTCAAAAAACTCAACTACTTTAGCTTTTTTCTGCGGCCAGGTGGGCCCATGGTTAAGACGGCACTTGCATGAGCATTATACCAGCACCTCCTAAGAAGGCCTCCGCTTGTGATGTCAGTAAGTAGTCCATTTTCCCTCAGAATATTCAGGGAAAAAAATTCCCTGCTCGTGCCAGTATCATCATTGTGAGGAAAAGAAATGACCAGGCTCAGAATTGCCGATTTCTATGCCCCACATCCAATCACTATGTGGTATTTGGGAGCCAATCGGGAAGATTCCACGCCAAAACAAGAAGAAACGTAATAGGATGCCGTGTTTCAAAATGTGACAAACTCGCTAGGTAGTCTGAATGGTAAACAGTGCAAAGGCCTTCTATCTCTAGAAGGTGCTGATTATACACTAAAGAAATAACTTGGAAATTAAAATTATCGAAATTATAAGATATTCTCTAAATTTAACGAAAATGAACTTTATAATATTGAAACTGAGGGAGAAAATGATCAAATTGATAAATTATGGCTGAATTTTATTAATGAATTCGCTCCCATTACCTACGACGTCTTGATCCGTTTGAAGAACCACCAAAAATGAATTGTCCTTAGAATAACCAAGACCTGACGACAAATTTTGGACGACATCTAAACAGCAGACGACAAACTACGAACACTGAAACTGTATTAATTTCAAAATTCAAGAAGAAATGAAATCCTCATACACACAACTTAATACAAAAAACAACCTACAAAGAAAGGAATTGAAAACGAGGATTTAAATAACACCCAATCTTCAAAATACCATGCAATTTCAACTGCCGATTTTTTTACATAGGGCTTTAAAGACTGTTTATGTGTATTTTACATTTATATAGCCTGAAGCAAAATGTGCCTAAAATTATCAGAAAGGAAGCTGTCTCTAAATAAAAGTATATTTGATAAGTTTATGTCCTTCAATAACCCAATAATACTCTTTAATACAATTTATTAATTCGTGAAGAAGTATTTGACCGAGTTTATGCGTGCTGCAATGGTTTTTTTTATTCCATGCAGGAAATAAATATCGAAACCAAAAGCCCTGTATAATTGAAATATAAGGAGCTTTTTAAAGTATGGTCACAGACGTATCAATCGAGCAGCTATTGTTGTGGTCTCTGCCGGAGCTGCTGTAAACATCTAAAGATTAATTTTAGAAGTTGTTCATGAAATTACAAGCAAGTTTTGTGTGACGATGATTATTTATAAAATTATGATGATTGTTAATTAAGTACGATTATTTAATTTTCTATAAGCAAACTAATTTAGTGTGATGCAAATATTCAGCAATTGACAATTACATTTTGAACATGTTAGTGCTGTAATTGAATACGTACTCGATTATACATAACTAACTTCGACCCAACCAAGGAAGGTCAAAAAGCGGTTTATTCAAGCATTTAAATAAAAACCAGAGCATTGTATTGAGTATGAATGTTTTATATAGCTTCAGGACATATATAAGCGTGGGGTAGGGGCCATGAGAAAGCCTTAGACATAAGCAGAGATAGACTTGAAGCTCTGGAGGGGGGGGGGCACGATGATGATATCAGTATGTAAACATACATATGGGATGATAGTGAATTAACCTTGCCGATATACAAGTCCCTAGCACCGCTGTAAAAACCAACGAATGGGAATGAAATTAGAGTGTGCTCTCGAGAATGAGAAGAAAAGCTAAAACCTAGTTCTCATGGCAAAATTGTATAAAATCATAATCGATAAATAAAAATCCAGGGCAGACATTCATTTTTATGCATTTCAAAGCAATCAACGTAGTGAAAAAACATGAATAGCATTAGAACAGTACTTGTAGCACCATAAATGCTGACGCTGGATGCTGTCAAATAAAGACAATCTCGCCAAAATAATTGATTTGCTAATCTTTTGGTGGGAGACGTCCTGCAGCAGAAATGTGATCTGCACCTGCACATGTTTCTTGGTCTGCGCCCAGCTCCGACATTTCTTATGTTGCAGGTGCCGTTCCAACACCATTCATGGTTTTTTACTGAGCCGATCACTTTGTAATGCATAAAAAAGAGTTACCGTCTGGCCTGCACAAATTTTTATGCTTTTCTTCTTTTTTGTTGTACTTTGCCAAGAATTTTAATCTATTCCTGCTTACCTGTTTTTTTCTGTTCAATACTAAGTATTGGAAAAAAAAGCATGCCATTTTTATTCATATCACAAATTTTCTAATTAATGAAGGCTGTTGCTGCCATCTGTCTTCATTAATCAGGGAAGTAACAGGGAGATTGGCTGACCACAGAGAGCAACAGGCCTACAACGATACAAATATTCAATCATTATATTTAATCAATTAACACAATGTTTCAATTAACACATAGATAGCAGCACGGAAGTTTCAAACACAACGTTAGATGCACACTCACACTGTTAGGTATCCCCCACACACAACTTCCAGTGTACAACACAATCAGTAGCAAATTGCTTAAGGCAATAGACTACTTTACCACACACCAACTCCAGTCATATATCGCAATACGCAATTTCCAACTAGTGAAGTTGGGTGGGAAATGAAGGCTCCATCCATCAGTGGTCTTCTCAGGCTCAGTAGCTAAAGAAACCGTTTCGGATGTTCTATGCCTGGATTCGAACCCATGGACTTTGATGGTAAGGAGGCATTCGAGTATTACGCCATCATCGATGGGGGGGGGGGGGGTTCCGATTCGCTAACTTTTTATGACAAGGAGGGGGGGAGAGAGGGTTTGGTTAATTCTCACGCCATAAACCACCCTTTATGAAAATATGAAATATTTTTAATGGCATCTTACTCGATGCGCCAAAAATGAGAAAAAACTTTCGATATTTTGTGGGCACTTGAGGTAACATTCTCCCTATTGATAAGTGCCCTACAGAGCCACTTTGGTGATCTCTAAATGTTTCGCGGATCCAAGTGATCTGGAAATGTGTCCGGGCCGCTTAAGTGCTCT
The DNA here is from genome assembly GCF_987345545.1 of Pholcus phalangioides. Taxonomy (NCBI): domain Eukaryota; kingdom Metazoa; phylum Arthropoda; class Arachnida; order Araneae; family Pholcidae; genus Pholcus; species Pholcus phalangioides. The sequence goes on from NW_028301628.1 coordinate 21,457,615, forward strand.
GGAACTGTGCTATGCATCAGGTAAATAATCTGAGAATGTGCCGCGGGTAACTTGAGTGATGTGGAACCGCAATGGGGTCCACTTAAGTGGCCTAAAACTTCATCATATGTCACTCAAGGGATCTCTAAATGTGTCACATATCGCTTAAGTGTTCTAGAACTGTGTCCCGGGTCATTTAAGTGATCTGAAAATAGGCCACTTAAATGTTCTGGAATCGTACCACGGGACACTTAAGCGATCTGTAAATGTGCCGCTTAGTTCATTTTTACAAAATTAGGTGTGAAGAGGGCAGGCTGCATCAGATAACCCCCAAGGCCATATTTGGTCCAAGGGCCTTTATGGCCTTTGATTTATCATTATATGGTTTAGAGCGTGGGTTGCAATGAATTTATTAAAGATAAATTTTGAGTTCATAGCCTTCAAAATGGCATTGAAATTAATAGAAATTGATTATAACAAAGGTATTTTCTTTCGAATATTTCAATTAAAAAAACTATTTTTTGCATTAAAAAAAATAAATTTTTGATCATTTTGGGGGGGGGGGTACAAGCCCTCCCAGAGGGGGCAGAGCTGATGATGAAATTTTGCTGACAAGGGGGGGGGGTCAAAAATGGCTAAAAATTTGCTTACGTAATACTTGAACTGCCCCTTACCTTCATAGTGGAAGACAAGCATCTTACCGCTGCGCCACTCAGGCATATGGCAATAGACTGTAATTGTACTCAGTTTGAAAGAAAAATCATGGCAGTATCACTAGAACACGAAACATGCTTAATGTTTTGTGGCTCTGGCTCGTGTTTTCCTTAGCTGGCTTGAAAAGTATCCTGCTGGCATGTAGGACCTATCGCTTCATGAGGTTTGTATCATGATGGTTATGGACTGTCCACTGTACCTCTTTTCATATTGAAATCTCTCTGTAATTCAATTACCTCTGAGTGTACACCATGCCAGTTTTTTAACACCTATGTCATCCTTCTATAATGTGTTGCTTTAAGATACAAGTTTGGATTTTTCTGTCAGTTTATGAATATTTATACAGATATTATTTACAACTATAATCATTACATATTTTACAGCTTGTGAAAGAATGTATGGATTCAACGATAACCAATGGAGAGCCTGCCAATCAGGACCCAGGATGAATCCATTGGGACCAAGGTTCCCAAATCCTTATCCAATGCAACAACATGGAAGAAACTTCCAACAACATGGTAGAAACTTCCAACAACATGGTAGAAATTTCCAACAAAATGGTAGAAATTTCCAACAACATGGTAGAAATTTCCAACATGATAGATTTCCAGATTTTTCTCAACCTTGGAATACTCAGCACACTGCTTATACAGGAATGCATGCTTGGCCAAATCCAGCCAATCAATGTCAGCAAGTTCCACCTTCAGAGTATTTTGAACCTAACTCTCAAGAAAGCAGATACTTAGGTTACAATCTGCCAGCACCATCTGTACCTCCTCAATTTTCCATGTATGAACAGCCAGCGGTACCTGGTTCAGAACCAATGGTGAATTGGTATTCTGAGGCTTCTGGAGTATCAAACACGGACCCAAGATATGAACATCCAACATTTTCAGCAGAATCTCACAGTATTCACTGTCCACCACCGCCATTGCCACCACCAGCTGCTTTTGATTATCTCAAAAGCATGGAAAAAAGTAATATATTTTTTTCATCTTTGATGTTCAACCATAATTACCATGAAATTTTTGAAATAACTGTTGCTGTCATATTTTTCCCTCTTGTTTTAAAGAATTATGATTCCCAAAAAAAATTGATAAGGTTGTCAAATGTAAATATAGATAGTGTGAAGCCTAACAAATCCAGTCAATGGACCAATGGACAAAAAAAAGAGTTACCAGCCAGATTTCTTTGCAGCAAAGCATTTTTATCCTAAGAAAAACAGTCAAAAATACTGTTTTGACTTTTCCGGGACTTAGTGATCTCTGTCATGTTGGTAGGGATGGAATTGCAGAACTCACATTGAAAGACACATCATTCATGTTAATAATTGATATAACATCCAAAAATTTTGTTTGTCTTCAGTAGAGATGTAAAATTCTCGAGAATAATCTTTAGGAGAATTTTCTTCAGAATATTCTCTGGAAGGACTACTACAACTTATATTATAAATACTTGAGAATATTCTTATTATTCTCCAGTTTATAATAGTTCTTCTAGAGAAGATTCTCAAGAATATTTATAGTAATGTATATTATAATAAATATTCTTTATAAATAACTTAGAATATTCTCATGGATGAGAATACTGGGGAATAGTCTTGTGGAGGATAATACTGGAGAGTATTCTCTGGAAAGTGACTATTATTTAAATAACTTGAGAATATTCTTATGTATTTATTTATGCAATATTGTTGGCCCTTGGGCCTATAAAAGAGGATGTAATTGAAAATTACAGATATTGTTTGATGTTTGACAAAAACCTGTGATGGGGGGGGGGATTCGACAATAGAGCTTGGGAGTTTGTTCCATTCACCTATTCTGGTATCTATGTTGAATTGACCATGAAAAATTTTGTAAAACAATGTTAATTGAGAAATGAGACGAAGAGTAGAGAGAGGGAGGAAATGAAGTTCGTTTTTAAGTTCAGACATGGAAACGAAAGATGACCAGCAGTCGTGAGCAAATCGAGTGGATTTATTTTGGATTGAATCGAGTTTGTCTATATTACTGGAGGTGTAAGAGTCCCAGATTTCAGCAGCGTAGGAAAGAGCAGGGGAGGTATAAGTTTGGTAACAGAGTAGTCCGATATCGGGAGTGGAGTGTTTAAGGTTGCGGCGGAGGAAGAAAAGTTTGTTAAGACACTTCTGGTAAACATAGCCAACATGTTTGTTCCTACGTAGGTCGGCTGAGATTATGACACCAAGGTATTTGATTTGAGAAACTTTGGATAACATTAAATTATTGATGGAGTATGAGTATTCAAGAGAAAGTAATTTACTGGTAACTTTCATGTGAACTGTTTTTGAGATATTGATTGGCATTTGCCATAAAGAGCACCAGTCCACGATAGAAGCCAGGTTATGTTTGTGACGTTCTTGATCAGATTCATGATGAATGATATAATAAATTACACTGTCATCAGCAAATAATCTGGTGGTGCAGTTGAGAGATTCTGGAAGACCATTGATGTAAAGTAAGAAAAGTAATGGGTAGAGGGCTGATCCTTGAGGGGTCCCAGACTTCACGGGTGCGAATGGGGAGTGTAGATCATTAAAATGGCCAAACTGTTTGCAAAGTTTTTAGGAAATCTTTTAGGAAATCTTCCACCCAATTAAGTACTGTGTATATACTCGTTTATAAGCCAAGTTTTTTGTGTGGAAAAATTTGTTTCTCAAGTGGGGGGGGTCGGCTTATACTCTGGTCAGTTTTTGATGAGAAAATATCAACTCTCACAATCAGTAGTCATTTTTGTAGCAGGGTTCGAGAAACCAACATTATTGGTATAGGATATATTCAAACCCCACAGAACCAATAATGTCAAAGCCAAGGCAAAGAAATCGAAAAGATCATTGGCTTTGATACCAAGTGGTCTAACATCGATTGCAAAGCCTAATGTGAGCATCACCAAGCCTTTCAAAGACTATGTGAGGAATTTGTGTTGAAGAATATGAAAATCGAATGGATGAGTTCCGATGATAAAGAAACTACAAAAAGTGGTGCCTTGAAGAAACCTGACATTCGCCTAGTTTGCCAAAGAGTACATGAGGCGTGGAATTCTGTTTCCACCAAAATTATCATCCGATCCTCCAAAAAGTGTTGCATCAGCAATACAATGGACGGAAGTGAAGATGATATCCTCTTTGAAAATGACGATGGTGATGACAGCCCAGATGGAGATAAGAACGAAGATGGTGCACCCTATGATGATGAGCTTGGAGACTCAGAAGAAATGAATTAAAAAGTTTGAATCATTTTCTATTGTAAATTTCCTCTTAAGCTATTCATTTTGCATGAAAATATAAGAATTTATTTTCTCGAAAATGCACAGATTTTTTGGGATCAGCTTATACATGGGGTTTCAATTTATTTGGTGGTCCTGAAGTGGGGGCGGGGGGGTCGGCTTATACACGATACACAAGTATATACAGTAATTGCACGTTGAGGCCAAGGCACGAGAGTTTAAGGAGAAATTTATCATTGCAAACTTTATCAAAAACTTTAGAGAAATCTAAGAAAATGATATCAGTTTGAGGGTTTTTATTAATGGCTCCAGAGAGGCCGTGGATGAAATAGGGCCAATTGAGAGGTTGTCTAAAGAGAGAGATTGTCTAAAATTGTGTTGGTTGGGGGAAAAAGTTGAGGGAGTCTAAGTGGATACAAATTTCTTTTCCTACAATATGTTTGAAGATTTTACAGCAGAAGGAGGTGATTGTTATTAGTCTAAAGTTAAGGGGATTGGAAAGTGGACCCGATTTGTGAATAGGAATAATTTTATTGATTTTCCAGTCGTTCAGGAGAATAGTATTTAGTTAAACATTGAACAGGATTAAAAGATAGTCAGAGACTTCATCAGCACAGAATTTAAGAATGGAATTTGGAATGTCATCGGGCCAACAGAATAGGGTTTCAGTTTTTTCAATAATTTTAGGCTACCCTGTTTGGAGAAAGATATTGGGGGTGAGTTGTAGATAGAATCAAAAAAAGAGTATTTGAGAAGGGAGGGGGTCTATTGAGAAAACTGAGCAGAACGCTAAATTGAATATGGCAGCCATCTCTGAAGGAGAAGATGTATGTTTATTTGAACTTCTGAGGGAAGTGGGACCAACAGATTTAGGTCTAAGGTAACTCCAGAATTTTGTTGGATTAGTTTTTAAGTAATGTGGTAAAGAATGACCATTGTTTTGACCATTAGAAGTGTGCTTTAGGTTTTTGTTGATTGCTCTGTTTCAGAATGTTATGAATGTGATAACATATTTTCCTTACGTATATTTACTTTTCTTGTTTGTTAGATTCAGTTGGCTCCCAAGTACAATTGCAGATCAGAAAGCAAGAACCTCCTGATGCTGTAGAAAACCTAAAAACTGGCCCATTTACTAAGTCCTCTGGTCCTGTAGCTTCCAAGACTGTTCATTCACCAGCACCATCAATTCTTTTTTCAGATCTTCAGGTTCCTACCAGTTCACAGACCATCAAGGACCAAACTGTTCCAGGTGAAAGCACTGTTCAAAGTCAGAAGGACATCAAAACTTCTGTCATTTATAACTCTAAAAACATCACACCTTCAGAACTTGCTCATAGTTCAACGAATTCAAATGCAACTGAACCAATCATTGCTCAGAATAACCTTCCACAACCCCCCTTCAAAAAGGAATGTTTATCATTATCTAATGAAAACATTTCTCAGATTGGTTGGAGTTCAGCAGATATTGTTGGTGGTGTTACTGATGTTTCTTCAACTGAATCATGCATCAATAATTATCTTAATTCTTCCACTGAAGTCTTAACACAAACTCAGACAAAATCAACTGATTCATTTTCTAAGGATCATAGCAGTGGTTCCACAGTGAATGTTGCACATGGACATCACAATCTTTCCCAAGATCCATCCCTTTCATTGGGTGCTAATGAAAGTCAATCACAAGTTTTAGATGGTCAGCATGATACTAGGAGCCAAAACTCATCCTCTGTTATTGAATATGGGCATGGCTTATTCAAGTAATCTTTTTAGTTATTATAATACTTAAGCACTTGATATATTCTTCATTTTATTTTTCAATAATGTTCTTGTTTCAATTGCTTTTTTTATTGTTATTAATTTATTTAGGACTCTAAGTAATGAGATGTCTGAATAATTTCATTCATCCATATGTACTGAAAAACTAAGTTTAAGATTGTTTACACAAATTGATCATTTTGTAACTGATGTATATGTAATCTCTTGGACAAATAACTTTTCCCTTTTTAATCTTACTTAGTGACCATAATTTTTTTCATCTCTGTTTAATTGAGCTTGTAAGGCTATACTGGATGGGGTAAAAGTCAATGTTACATTAATTTTTTTTTAAATCGGGGAGCAGTAGCCCAGGCCAATAAGATACATGCTGAATGTACTAAAATATATTCAAAGGTGTTTGGAGTTCAATATCTGATTCATCCTTTCAGAATCTTTATGATGGGGAGATTACAATAGTATCTGTGAATCAGAAAACAGAACACACACACATTGCTACAGCAGGAAGTTTGCCCCCCCCCCACTCTAAGGGATTAATGCACCAACCTCTCGGCAAGATATATGAGAAATAAATTATGTTGTGTTTGAATGCTAAATCTGAATTCATAATAAAATTTAATTATGGTGCCCACACGCACACTCATGATGCTCTTAAGAGTGCCCTGTCTGGAACAAATTAATCTTCCTTAGCTAATTGGCTTACCTGGACTCCTCACTGAACCTGCTGTATTCGTGATACAACTGAATATTTGTCATTATTATGGTTCAGATGTAGCCTAACTGAAATAGATCCCCCCCCCCCCATCCACTTTAAAAGTAAGATAGATGTATGCAGAACTTCTAACGAATTGGTACATGTTGGAATGTGCGTGTAGGGAGCTTAATGTGAAGTTTGTTTCTGTGTGGTGCTTATTATGCTTGTGCTGCCATCAATTTTTCTAACTATGTTTTGATCTATACTAGTTGATGTAATTTTCAGAATAGAAATACAGAAAAACTAAAGAAAAAGAAATAGAACATAATAATAATAATAAACCAATAATAATAATTAAAAAAAAGAGGGGAAAAATAAATATGTCAAATATTATAGGCCTATATTATTAATTACCTTTTAACTTTGTGTACAAGGTTTTTCTAACATAGAAAAATTTATCTGTTCTTAATTAATTTTTGGGTGCTGATCCCAGATCTGATCTTAAAAATGGCCATCATATGTAGTTTTTTTGTTATGGTATTTAATTTTGAATATCTTTCAAAGTTTCATATTTAGGCTATATGTGAAATGATACTAGATAGTTATTTATTTAAAAATGCAAACTACAGGCAAAAGCCCAGTTGCAGTTTGCATATATGAACACAAGGTAAAGATAAAAACATGTATATAAAATAAAAATAAGATAAAAATTTAAAAATGTACATCATCATTATGATTGCATCTTAGAGATCAGTACGATGGAGAATTTTTCAAAACATTAGAATGATATGGAAGAACATAAAAAGATTACGGATCTAAGGTTGATTTGTGGGCAGTAAAAATTAATGAGGTTAAGAATATCAGATGCATCAATGTCAAAGTGAAAATTTTTACAAAATATCTAGTAAGGGCCCTGAGATGGCGAGTTTCAAGTGAATCTCATAACTGAATGATGAGTGAAATATTTCATTTGACAACTAATGATTATGACTGATTTTTCTTGAAGTACACATAGCGTAAAAACCTGTTTTGAACATGTTCAATTTTAACTCTATTAAATAAGCAATATGGGTTCAAAATGATGCTACAGTATTTTAAAACAGATCGAACATAGGAATTTTAAAGCAACAAGACAGTTTCAACATTATGAATAAGCTTACTAATATCAGGGTTGAAGCTACGGTTGCATTTCTCGCAAAATGCAAAAAAAAAAAAAAAAAATCTTAGAGTGCAAAAGAAGTAGTACAGCAGGGCTAATGCATTTTTAGCATTGTCTAAAATGCCAAGTTATACATTTGGTGTACGTATTGTGAATTTGGCTGGATTTTTAGGTGACGTCATCAATTTTTAAAGCGTTATAGCTCATTAATTATGGGTCAGATCAAAAAACGGAAAACACTTTTCCATATTAGTTTTTCACAAGGAATTACGTGTGTAATTATTGGGTGGTCGATAGTTACCACCCTGTATATAGGGATGTATAGGGATCGACATATAAGATGGGGAAAGCCTGGATTTTTAACATTGGCCAGGTCAACTAGGTTGGCCACTTCATAAAGTAGCTAACATCAGGCTTTGGCAGTAACATATACATGTCTTACACTATGGATATTATATGTATGTGTATGAAGAAAAAAAATGTTTTTTTGCTATTTCGTATATATATAATGATGCATGAATATGACAAAAGATTTATTGTAATAAATTAATTATAATTTGCTTGAAGAATATAGCACTTTCCTCCATTTCAAGATGTGTAAGCTTTTCATAGTACAGTCAAACCTCGTTAATGAGTCACTCTTGGGAGAGCAAAAATATGACTCAGTAAGCGGAGTGACTCGTTAAACGGAGTAAGCCATAGCTGTGCCAGTTCTTGCCTGAGGACATTTGGTACTTCCAAAACGTGACCCGTTAAGCGGAGTGACGTGTTAACCGGGTGACGCACTAACGAGGTTTGACTGTATAAGCGTATTTCCAAAAAATGACCATAATTCATACAGAAAAATCAGTACGTGATGGCTATCTTTTACGTTATTTGGATTCAGTGCCACAAAATTAGTCTAAAAAAAACTTATTTCACTCATGTTATAAAAAAAGGTAAAAAGTTTTGACCAGTGTTATATCATATAGGCCTATGTAATTCAGTATTCAGCCAAAACAGTATTCAGCATTAGGTATTCAGCCAAACAGTATTCAGCATTTATTAAACCTAATGTATATATTATATAACAAAAAATATATAGTTATCAGATTTGAGTTTGATTTTTTCTCTCTATAAATGTTTGTTATCAGTAGGGATGGGATGAATAGTGATTTGGGCGGATACAGAAGATTTGGCTAACGTTTTGGCTGAATACTGAATATTCGGCTGCCGAATATCAATGTCTTAGAATTGATCACAATTATAAATAAAAGTGGCGTTTTAATTTAAAACATTTATTGGTAATTTTAAATGATTGAAATTGAATTTGTAATTGTGCAATTTATTATTTAACTAAATATTTAAAAAAAAATGTGCAATTGGGAGGCTTTCATTGACATGATACTGACAATTGAATTTAATGATGATATATTGTATTTTAATATTACTTACAGAGAATTAATTTTTTGCCAACACTTTTTACCAATTTTACATCTTATTGCTTATTTATATTAATCTTACTTATTAATCTATTAATTATTACTTATTAATCTGTTAATTATTACTTATTAATCTATTAATTATTACTTATTAATATATTAATTATTACTTATTGATCTATTAATTATTTTTATTTCTTTAATTTTTCTTTGCCTCTTTCAGTAGCTCAATACTTGTCTAGGTACATCCTTCAGTTAGTGAACTTGTGTAATATTTGCTCACTAACACTTTATTGCAGTAGGATTCTATTTTTAGTTTCATGTTTTCCTTATTCTAGAAATTCACGTCTCAAGTAATGCCATTTTTCTGTGTTTTTAATTTTTTTGTGTGCATTTTCTTATGTTGTTAGATATTTACTCCTGAGCTCATATATTTTTCTAAAAAATAAATTTTTGTTTTTTCATGATTTTTATTGTTATTTGATGATTGTTCCACTTGAGATTTCTTTTTTAAGGAGGAATCAGTCTGCTCAAAGATGGAATCAATACGACTGTTACAAGAATGTTTCTGAAACCAAATGGAGAAATGATGAAGTTGATGACAAAAGAAATAGATATCCCAATAAAGGAAGAAAAAGGTTTGATTTTTTTTTTTCATATTCATTTCTTCATTAAATGCTAGAAAGGGGTTCTTTCTCATAATCAGTGACATCTAAGTGAAATTATCAAAGTTTTATACTCTGAGTTATTCAAAAAAATTGACGCAAAAGAAAAGATTTTTTGCATTTTAAATAACATAATTATAGTGCTTTGGGGACTTGATACCTTTTAAATGGTGAAAAACTCTGCTCTAATAGAAATATCATTAAAAATAGTATTTAACGATTGATTTATTTCAATTTTTTTACACATGTTTTCGATTTTATGTGCTATCGTATGCTGGTAAAACGTTTTACATATCTTGGATACTTAATTTTTTTGTAAATTTAAAAAAAAAAAACCATTAAATTTTTGCTTGCAAGCATGATAAAATATCATGGCATCAATGTGGTCATTCAAGTATTATGTCAGCATTTATGGGGGTTCCGATTTGCTGACTTTTGATGACAAGGGGAAGGGGGGGATTTGGATGATACTTACATCATCAACCACCCTTTATAAAAATATGAAATATTCTTATGACATCTTAACTGAGTGTGCCAAAAATGAGAAAAACCCTTTTGATAGTTTGTGGGCATCTGAACCAACATTCATCCTATTGATAAGTTCTCTATAGGGCCACTTTAGTGATCTCCAAATGTCCCACAGATCCTTCAAGTAATGTTGGAATGTGTCCGAGCTGCTCAAGTGCTCTGGAACTGTGTCACGCATTACTCAAGTGATCCGTAATTATGCCTTAGATCACCTGAGTAATCTGGGAATGGACTGCGGGTAATTTGAGTGATGTAAAGCTGCGGGGGGGGGGGGGGGGGGGCTAAGTGCTCTAAAACTGTGCCACATGTCACTCTAGGGATATCTAAATGTGCCATGGATTGCTTAAGTGTTCTAGAACTGTGTCGCGAGTCACTTAAGTGATCTGTGAATGTGCCACGGGCCTACTTGAGTGATCTGAAAATGTGTCATGGGCTGCTTAAATGTTCTGGAATTGTGCCATGGATCACCTAATCTATCTGTAATTGTGCTGCTTAGGTCATTTTTTACAAAATTAGGTTTTAGTGGGCAGACCACATCAGATAACCCCCAGGGCCAAATTTGGTCCACCATATATGACTTAGAGGGTGGGTAGCAATGAATTTCTTAAAAAGAAATTTTGAGTTCTTCAAGTAGCATTGAGATTAACAGAAATTGGTTATACTAATATATACAGGTGTTGTGTTCCAAAATTTTAATTAAAAAAAAAATTGCATTATAGTGACGGACTCGCGATGCGAGGATCCGGGTTCGAACCCCACAGTAGTGGTCGGCTGAAGTTGGTTTTCTGTGGTTCCCAACTTCAAGGTGCAAATGTGAGCCGATCTCCCCGTTAAAAAGTCTCGCCACAGAGAGCAACAGTCCTACAATGATAAATCATTCAATCATAACACTTCGCTCATAGTTAGAAAAACTGGTGGCAGATGGCAGCACTACACATAACAAGCATTACAGAGAAACAAAAAAAACTTCACGTCAGGTTTCACTACACGTACACGCACATTCCCGCATGTACCGATTCGTTGGGGGTTTCGCGGGGGGGGGGGATGTGGGCGGGATGCATGTGTGGTGGAGCAGTAGTAGGTAGGGCCTCCAAAAAAATGGCTCGGGGATCCATGATGTTCTTAAGTCAGCCACCTCGTTGGGCAATTTGCCTGTTGTGGCGTTGTATTTGTATTTGTATAAAAAATACATTTTTGTTGGAGGAGCACTACTAGCCCTCCAATTCCCCCCCCCCCCCCCACACACACACACGTATGTCTCTGATCCAACCAATATGCATTGGTAGACAGGGGACAGAGCTGATGACGAAATTTTGCTGACAGTGTGGGGGGGGGGTCAAAAATACCTAAAAATTTGCTGCCTTAATACTTGAATGGCCCCGATGTAATTTAATAAAAATTGATTTAAAATAAAAAAAACTGTTCAGCTCATGAAATGAAGTAAAAGTTTGAAATTTCATTTATTCAATCTTATTTAAAATTAAATTTCAAAATTTAAATTTAAAAAATGCAAAATTTAATTTTAAATGAGTTACTGCATGCAATATCACAATTTTGGTAATTGCTATATTTTAGGCCATCTGACTTTGGTCCTTTTGAATGGATTTCTTTGTGCTCGTAATTATAATGCTCTTTGAATTTTATCATAGAGAAAGAAGCAACTCAAGGAGCCCTTGCCAGCCAAATGACACCTGCTCAAGATCTCATAATGATCTCTTCAATTCAAGAAAACAATCACATGAATCTGGAAGAGTAGCAGTGAACAACAAAGAACGAAATAGTTTGGGATCACATTTTAGAAATTCCAAAACACAGGAACAGCATTCTCATAAAATTGGAAGTTTTCTATATGAAAGAGGAAAAAAACGTAAAGATATCAATGATACAAATTCAACTTCACATAGCAGCTGTCACAGAGTAAGAAACCAGTCATATGGCAAGGATCATGGGAAAAAAAAGCAGTGGCATGACAGTAATCAAAAGTCAAAAAATCAGTCTCGTAATCTTCAATCAGATGGCACAGTTCATTCAAAAAATGTGGACAACTTTTCTAAATCTCCAACACCATTGCATAATGAAGACAAAAATAAATTACAGAAGTTTGGTTCAGGGAGCATCACTGATTCTAAATTGAATTATGATGGTGATAAAAATGAGAAAGAGGAAGAATTGAGAGATTATGTTGAGACAGATGATGATAGTTTTGATGCATCAGAAGTGTATTCAGCTGATTTCCATCAAGTCCATTTGAAGGAAAATGCTTTGTCAAGTGATAGTGATACCGCAGGTCCAAGACAAAAACATAGACGATTGAAAAGCCCAAGCAGCTCTAGAAGTGATAGGGATAATCCAAGGTCACATAAGTATTCAAATCTTTTGATCTCATTCATTGTTTTGCCATTCAAAACCTAAAACTGAGGTGCACAACAATTTTTTTGAAAAGCCAAATTTTTTCTCTTGTTTATTTTGTCATTTACTTATTGGGATCATTATAAAATAAAGTTAAGTAACACCCACACACACTTTCTTCTTCTAAGCATTGCATATTTTTTTTTGCTTGCCATCTTTTTTGCTTGAATGATATTGCAACCAGTATTTTTGGATTAGATGTGAATATTGTGAAACCATTGGCTGAATATAAATACTATTCACAATTATTATTATACTAATCATATGTTATTCTTAAACATAGAACATAATCTTTATTGTTACAACCAAAAAAGCCTCTCCAATGAGTGGCAAACAATAATAAATATAGAAATGAATGTCAAGATATGTACAAAAATAATTTATTGTACTACATGTTATGAAAACTATATGAATTAGTTTTCATATATGACTTTTTCCATTATCCAGATGGATTGAGGGATATTTTATAATTCATAAAATATACAAATACAAAATTGTAAACCACCACAGGCAAATTGCCCATGGTGGCTGCAAAAAAGTAAAAGGAGAAATAAAAAATATAAATAACTAGTGTAAAAACCCATAAAATTATGGTTGTATTCTAAATACAGCTACCCAAAAGTAATAAGCCAGAAAAAGTAACTAAACAACTAAAATATTTACCCGTAGAAATATGGCTGTCATTCTTTAAATATGGACAGCTTCTTGATTACTTATCATACTTCCTCTTGAAAGTTTCTAACGTGGGATAATTCGTGATTCGTGACATCCAAAGGTAAGCATTTATCTACCTATTCCATGCATTTACAACCCTGTTGGGGAGAAACTCCCTGCAACAAAATAACCTAGAATTATACCTAACTAATCAAATGTATTTCATAAGTAATAATAATATATTTATATAATGGGATGATACATATTTTTATATATATATTTCTTCATGATTAAGTGTTGAGCATTTTGTTTCACTTAATTTTTTTGTACAACCTGTATGTATATTTTACATTGTAATGTATTTTAAGTTATTTTAATTTCCTGTCAGTGTTTCTCATTCTCCAATTTTTTTAAGTTTTATTGTCTAGATTTTAGCAATAGTTTTAGTATGCCTACACCTCAACTGATGTTGGGCTTGCAGCGGGAGGTTCCCCTAGTCTAGGGGGATAGTAGTTGATAGTCTCAAGTGTAAGGAGTGTTGTTTGGATAGGGCAAAATTGGAACTTGAGGTGGAAGTGTTATAGAAGAGAGAGTTTTAGAGAGCTTGGGTATATGGAGCCACCTGTCATCAAAGAAGCAATTTCGATGAAAAATGACAGTTTAGAGGGGGGGGGGGGATAGTGGTAGGGGTTTGTTTATTGATGATTCTATGGTTAGGGAACCAGGGGAACAAAGTGTGTGGGGATTTTCGGGGCTTCGAGTGCAGTCTTCCTGGAAGGGGGTGATTGACAACATTTGATGCATTTTTTGTAGGCAAAAGCTCCCTGGTTGGGTAATCATGTGGGTGGGAACAAATCGGATAAGAGAATAGTGGATATCTGACATTTCTGACAGAATACCAATCCACTTGTGGGGGGGGGGGGGGTGTTCAGATGTGGTTCAGGCAGTGGTGGTTGGTTTTCTGGGATTCCCAACTTCAAGACACAAATGTGAGCCAATCTCCCCATTGAAAAGTCTTGCAGCAGAAAGCAGCAGGCCTACAAGATATACTATTCAATTGTTATACTTCATGCATAGTTAGAAAAATTGATGGCAGCACCGCACATAACAAACATTACACAGAAACAAACTTCACAGAAGATTTGCTACATGCACACACACACATTCCAACATGTACCAATTCATTAGAAGTTCTGCAGAGGAATATGGATGGGTCGCATGTCTGGTTTAGTAGTACTGCCAAGGGGTAGTGAAGGTATAGGAATAGGATCCAACACACACACTTTAATTTAGGCCTGAAGGACATTTTCTCCTCACTTGAGAGTCACATTCTTGGAGCTTTCCGCATTCACAGATAGGTGGCTGCGTTGTGCTGGGATTCACCTAAATGGGGGGGGGGTATGGGAGGTTTACAATAGGCTTAGGTCAGGTTTTTCAGGGTTTTTTTTTCCCAGACCAGCTAGATGGGAATGGAGGTTAGTTAATGATAATAATACAGTAAAACCTCTCTTTTGCAGACACCGACAGGACAAAAAAATCATCCATAGAAAGGGGTGACTATTAATCAGGGCTTGAAATACATACTTTTATTATACACTAGATATATGAAATCCTGGCGCTGCCCAGGTTTTCATCAATGAGGCTTTTTGGATCACGTGATATCCCCTCTTTATTTGAGGGACATACAAACCATGTCTAAGTTAACCAATATGACGACTTCTTGCTTGACTCATGCAATGAACAAATCTAGATTTAAAGAAATGTAGAAATTAATAGATATATTTTTTTCCTTTTTCAAGGGGTGCTAGGTATTTCGATTCTCCCCCCCCCCCCCGAACTTCAAGTTATGCATCTGCTTGTTTCTACTTCCAAAAATGCTTAGCTAAAACTGTGCAATTTCTTCGATGTACTTTATAGACCCATAACTGATTTTAAAACATCCTGAACTGTATCAAGAATTCAATCCAGTTTATTAAAGTATTGATGTGGCAGAAAACCCCACAAATTTCCACATTTCCACAGTAAAATCATCAATTTCAACACTAATTTCTATGGGGATCATTCTTTACCTCACCCTTAAAGTGATTGTTGAGGCTCAAAAACCATTGTTGCTCGACAGTTTTTCACCCATTTCGAGCATTTGCCCTGCTCTGCCGAACTTTTAAAGTAGCCTATCGTTCAAGTCGAGTCCCATATATGCAAAATTTGGTGGCGATTGATCTAAAATTGTCGATTTATATAGAGAACATACACACACATGCAGACAGAAAATCAATTTTATATATATAGATTCAGAAATTAATATTTGTATATAAAAGAGAGGTGCAGCATCTGAGGGGTGTCCATTAAAAGGAGTTTCACTGTAGTATTATTAGGGGTAAATTAAGATGTGTTCTTATAAATGTCGGGAGCTTTTGGGTAATAAATTTTTTTTTTAGAAACTATCATAGCTGTGGATGGTCTAGACTTTGTAGCCATTACAGAATCTTTGGCAAATGATGGGGTTTCATCTTTCTTACATATCTCAGGATATGATACTTTTAAGAGATAGATCAGATAGGAGGGGGGGGGGGATGGATTCTTGATATGCATGAAGTCATGTTTGAAGGCTAGAGAGTGTAACATGCAGAGAAGTAATGTTGAAACCATCTGGGTTGAGCTTAAAAAAAGGCATCATAAATCTATTGTACAGGTTTATTATATGTAAGAGTTGATCAGCTTTGCCCAAAAATATTAAGAAGACACCAATGAATAAGGCAAATACCCGAAAATACAAAAATCCTAATGCATTTCGACACCAATGGGTGTCGTCTTCAGAGAAAAAATATTTAACCACTAGTCATGCTGACTGAGTTTCCCACTTGGGTTGAATACCAAATCTTAACGCTCGGTTGCTCAGCGGAAAAAGTACATCTGTTCACTTAATATGAAATATATTTATATATAATAATTATACATAATTATTAAAATCTGCCAAATAGGGATAAAAACTTCATGATGAAAACTTTTTTTAAATTAGTTTATTGTGCATAGATTTACAGATATTCGGCCGAATATGTATGTATTATTTGGCCAAACTGAATATTTGGCAAAATGTCAGAATACAGAATAGCAGCTGAATATTTAACCCATCTCTATTATTTATCAACACATGGCATTTCCAAAAATACTACAAAGTATTAGCTTACTTAATTTTATAGTTATATGAATAGAGGTCAAAAACTGGCAGCACATAATGCAATTAAATTTGCAGTTTCTACACATGTAATAAATGAGACTTTTAGATATATCTTAAACATATAAATGATATCTACAACTGTTCATGTAAAAACCTAGAAACAAGAGCTTTTGTTCCTAATTCATGTTTTTACTTGCAACATTCTGTCTGCATGCACATAGAATATTATTATTGGTCCTTCACTGCATTTGAGCCAGAGACACATTTTTTTGAGCCAGAGAGTGCATTTCATGCCTTCTGGGGTTATTGTAAATAAAATAAAATAAATTAACAGTGGTTCCAAATAATTAGAAAATTCTATATCAAATTTAAAAATATGAATTTTTTCATAATAAAGTGAAAAATTTTTGAATGTGTTTTTTTTCAAAAATTTTTGGTGTCACTTTAATAAAATAGTGGTTTTAAAGCAACATTTTCCAAGTGTTTTGGGAAAAGAAAGAGAGAGGGTAATTACTCTCTAGATAGAAAAAACATTTTTATTTCACAAAACTTCGTAACGACTGACTTAAAATATTTTATTTTATAAATGTATTGAGTAATGAATCAAAATTATTGTAGGTGGCATAGAGGTCGACGAAGGAAAAGATCTAGATCATTAGAATCAGAATCTGATGAATCTGAGGATAATTGTGTTCCAGTAACCTTACCAAGTGCCTTAGACAAGCTTTATTTCAAAAATGATGAAGTGAGATTTATTTTCCTCTCATAATCATCTTTCCTAATTGGTCTAAATAATATTTTTGCAAATATTTCTTCCCATAAAACAAAAAAGTTTCAGCATTGTCAAATTTATATCAAATTGTGCTGACAATTTTATTACAACCTAAAAAATTATGTTATTTATTTTTGCAATATGGAAATAAAAGAATATCCTTCTATAAAAGTGTGACATCTGATTATCCTACACTCATGAGACGAAGAATATGTCATATAATAAAAGGTGTTTGATAACTGGGAGAACAATAGATATTGATAGCAATTTTGAGTGTACAAACATTAAGCTATGTGTATAAATACAGTCAATGCTAATTGCAACAACCAGAATTAATTGCAATTTTTCATACAACAATTGGTCTGATGTTTTTAATATTCATCCTGAGTCATTTTTCATCCAATATAACAACCTAAAAATACAATTCAATCCAATACAATGTCCAATCTCAGCTTTGCTTTGCCTCTTTTCGTAAATAAATGCACAAAATTTGTGTTTCTCATTTACTAAAGTTATGCTTGACCTTGGCCTTTGATACTGGAAAATTTGATACATAACAAGTGCATGCAGTTAATTATTGCAATTTTATTGGTGTTTTCTAACCTATTGCATTTTCACCGCAACTGCTCACATTATTTAAAAATAAATAATTTTTTAATCTGCCCAAATAGGAATTCTTTTGAGAAACTAATTTTTTTTTGCAATCGTTCAATATAACAACCTCCCAATATGTTGTGATTTTCTGTGGGAAGATAGGAGTCATTATAACAAGCATTGACTTTACTATAAATAAAATAAATTCAAACCCTGTGTTATAGTGAATCCGTTATGTAACAAACCTCTGAATATAATGCATAAAACTTTTTGTTTCATTCCATTGGATTTTCTCTTATTGAATCATAAAATGCAAAATTTTTAAATTTTTGTTCCCTTAAAGTGTGCATCATAACAGGAATCAAATGTAAATAACTATACCAACCTAAGTTGAATATAATTATAAATAAAATATGTAAATATCTTTAGTGAAAATATCTATTGCAACATTTTTTTTTAGTGTTCTTTTGAGATACAGGCTTTTGTCAGTTATTTTTAAATTTTGCCCACCAATGAAATAAGATGTGTGTCAGATAACAGAGTGCAGTAGATGATCAATCATCAGATAATCTAGAGAATATCCTATATGTGTAATTTCAATGTGAAAGAGCTAAAAAAAGCTTGAATGAGTTTGAATATTAGGAGATTTTTGGTGTTCTATATTGTGTAAAATAATGATGCCTAATTAACAGATTAAAAGAATGATAATTTTTTGAGTAAACACAAATAAAAAGAGGAAATTGTGATTATTTTGAGTCGAATTGATATCAGCTTTTTCTTCCATAAAAAATAAATGATAAGATTCATTTTCAATTAAATTCTTTTTGTTCACAGTTTTTGCTATGTCTGAGTATTAATTCTACTGATTATTCTTTTTAATATTCTTAGTAATAAACTTCTGATAAAATGTTTGATTTGATTTTTAAAAAAATTTAAGTTTTTTATTTTTATTTTTTTGTCTTTTTTTTAAATTTAAGGAAAATTCTGTTACTCAAGGAACCGAAGAGCTCAGAAAGCTTCACAGCAGATTTCAACATGAATTAGTTGAAAGAGCCGAGAGAGTGCGCAGTACAAAACCAAAGTATATCCCTCCACAACGAAAAATTAAACTTAAAAGGCCCAAACCACCGAGTAAGTTTTTATTTTTATTCATGAGTTAAATTAAATATGATAATTTTTTTGATCAAGAACATTGATTGACTAGAAGAAAGTGCTGCTTTGTTTTAAAAATAGCATAAATTCAAAAAATGCATATTAAATAATCCATTCACAATAGTTATTGCACCATTTTTTTATCCTAAGTATGAAATAAACATTTAAAATTAGTTAATTAAAATTATCAAGTTAATTGACAATTATACAGGGTATCTCAAAACTCAACATAATAATTTCAGGGGAGCTATAGAATATCAATATGAACCATGTTGACACGGAAGCACGATTGCAAAGGGATACCTGTAGCAATAGCATATGCTATTGCTTCAGGTTGTTATTTAGGCCTGTTTCATTAAAGCTTATGATGTCATAGGGGCAGAGGAGAGGCACACACATCATTTTACAAACGTTTTAAGGACCTCCATTATATACTAAATGTTCATGGATTCTGACATGGGTGTGACATGGTAAGAACCACTATGAGCTATCTTTGAAGATGTTTGGCAATCCATGTTTCACTATCAGGCATGATTCATTATGAATGGTTGGACACGTCTTATGGAACTGTATTTTGTATGTACCAGTTGTTTTAGGGAGCATGTCTCACTTTCACTTCCAGTATGAAAGACAGATAAATACATTTCTCAAACACAAAATATGCATTACTCTGATATCATAAACGACTGTGTGTATATATATATACATATACACTATT
Organism: Pholcus phalangioides; assembly: GCF_987345545.1. Lineage (NCBI taxonomy): Eukaryota > Metazoa > Arthropoda > Arachnida > Araneae > Pholcidae > Pholcus > Pholcus phalangioides. Next base: position 21,477,265 of record NW_028301628.1, read on the forward strand.
TTCTTGGGTACCAATTTATTAGAAATTCCCCAGAGTAATAATAATAATAATGTTTATGAGGTGTATGAATGAAGTGGCAGTTGTTTCACTGTTTCTGTTTTGTGTAATAAAGTGATTTCTACCATTACCTGCATTGTGTTCTTGCTGAATGAACCATGTTTTTTTTTATGATGCCATCTCTCAGTGGTTCAAATAATACATACAACTGATTTTTTGTGCTTTGTCTTGATTATCTTCAGAAGAAGAAAAAACTTCTGGGAATGTAAGCAGCAGCAGCAGTAGTAGTTGTGAATCTAGCAGTGAAGAGGAAGAAGACACTTCCCTTGAAGAACTAGAGAGAAAGAAAAAGCATCCTGACAGACTGCATGAAGAGCTTTGGTACAATGATCCTGGTGAAGTAAGTTCTAGATCAAGTTTCATAAAAACAATGCAAATGAGAAATCAGTTTAGAATTCATTAATGTTGTTTTTTAAGATGTTTGTGCAAACATAAAATATATTTTACTTTTTATTTTATTTTACTCTATATTTACTTTTTATTTTATTTTCTGGCAATAGGGGAAAAAAATCAATCCGTTTTACATTGGGATAATCACTGACATGAATGATTTAAATCATCTCAAGTGTATGCGCATACAATTTTTTTGTACACTTATACAAAAATGTTATTGATATGGTAAATGAAAAGCAAATGAATGTATTGGGAATTATAAAGTTTTTTTTACTGATAGAGTTGGTAAAACAACAATAAATTTCTTAAAGAAAGCCACCATAGATTCTGCACTTGTTACGAAATTTTCATGATTCTCAACAATTAGGTTTACCTTAATCCACATAAAATTTCCTGTACTATTTTACTCCCTAACACATGCTTCAATTTTTTTTAATTACTATTTAAAGTACTGCAGATTGAGTCTTTTAACTTTCCTATAATGTGGAACTATGTTACAAATGCAATTTTTCTCTCTTCAGATGAATGATGGTCCACTATGCAGATGTAGTGCTAAAGCTAGGCGTTCTGGAATCCGTCATAGCATTTATGCTGGTGAAGAACCCATACCACGATGTAACCCAAACACTAATAATGAAGACAGATTGTATCATTATTCAATTGTTGTGAAACCTGATACTAATTTTTTGGTAAGAATTTTTTTTTATTTAAAAATTTTATGTAATTGCACTGATGAATATTTGAATTGCATGAAAACATAAGATGAAAATCATTCATTACATGTAAGAATAAGTCTACATTTGGCACTAAAGTGGTAGAAAAGTTATTATAAGCCATGCCGATTTCATGTGACTTTCACTTACAAACCCTTTTCACAATCCTACGTTTTTCACATCATTGGTGATGGTTGGTCATTTCATATGTAATATGATATATTTCTGAGAAAATGTTAGTGCAGCAATTAGGACAATTTTTCTCACAGTTTAATAGAAGCTTGTGAAATGAGTCACAGTAGTTCTTGGATAAAAGCAAAGTTTGAATTTTTTTATAATGATGATTTCAAGGGCATAAGGGTGAAATTTTTGGCAAACATTCTTTTAAATTTTTAACTCTATTCAATCCTTTAAAATTCAAACAAATCTTTCAACAGTGCTGATGCAGAAAAAAAAAATCTCAATTTTACTCACTTGGATTGAAAAAAAAAAAAAATTCAGTTCAATACTAATGCAACACTGCTGCAAATAATTCGAAATTTCAATGCTTGGCTCCAACAAGCATGACAGAGGCTGTATAATGTTCCTTCCACATCAGCCAAGCTCAAATTGAGTATCCTAATACAGAGTTTTGGACCTAGCTTATGCTTGAGAACTTTTGAGAACTGCACAAATGATCAAAAGAAGTGATTGATTGGTTAAATCGATGAAAGTACACATATGGAAAGAAAAGCCATTGATTCGGATTGTCAACTGTATAGACTGATGTTGGTTTCAATGATAGTGTGGGGGGGGGGGTACATTCAATAGGACCACCAGTGCCTGTGCAAGCATTTGTGATAGGTCAAAAATATGTAATTATAGTTGCTGATAGGTTGTGCTCATTCATGTCCCATATTTTATTCTGGTAGGTTAGGTTCTGCCTCTTCCAGCAGGTAGAGATTTTGTGAATATCTCCTGTTATGGATCAGTGTTACAGAATTAATCTCTTTCAAGGGTTTTATTCAGCTTGGAAACAAATTTATAAAATATTTATCATTTTATATAAAATACAACATAATATGCGAAGTTATATATACTAGAGTTATGGGGGTCGTTCAAGTATTACGTAAGCAAATTTTTAGCCATTTTTGACCCCCCCCAGCAAAACTTTGTCATCAGCTCTGCCCCTCTGAATCCATTGAACACACATTGGTGGCCATCCTCCCATGATCAAAAATGTATTTTTTAATGCAAAAAAATATTTTATTTTAATTTAAATTTCAGAATAAAATATCTCTATATGTTGTTATAATAAATTTCTGTTAATTTCAATGTTATTTGAAGGCTATGAACTCAAAATTTATCTTTAATAAATTCATTGCGACCTACACTCTAAGCCATATAATGATAAAGCATAAATGCATAAAGGCCCTTGGCCCGCGGACCAAATATGCCCCTGGGTAGGTTATCTGATGCGGCCTGCCCTCCTCAAACCTAATTTTGTAAAAATGAACTAAGCAGCACATTTACAGATCACTTAACTGTCCCGGGATACAATTCCAGAGCATTTAAGTGGCCCGTGGCACATTCTCAAATCACTTAAATGACCCAGAACACAGTTCCAGAACACTTAAGCAATCATTTGATCATTTTTGTCGCACCGTCATTTTCTGCACATGAGGGCTAATTAGACCGGGACCTACAATTTATTGCCGATTCCGAACTTCACAGGCTTTTTTTTTATACTCATCGAGAGGTTGATGTGCTAACTCCCCAAAGTAGTAGGACTCCCTGCTGTAGCAATCTTTTTCTGTGGTCATGTCACCGTTTCTGTTGTACCCCTGCGTCACGAAAGTTTTCTGATAAGAACGAACCGGGTATCAAACTCGCGACACCTCTAAACATCCTTTGGTACTTTAGGCGAGTATCTTATCGACCTGGGCTACAGCGCCCCCCACTTAAGCGATCCGTAGCACATTTATAGATACCTTGAGTGATATGTGGCACAGTTTTAGAGCACTTAAGCAGCTCCCAGTGCGGTGGGTCTAGGTCAATTTGTTGCGTTCAACTTGTCGCAGTGTCAATTCGTCATGCTACAAACTCGTCGCAGGTTCATTTTGTTGCGGTACAAATTTGTTGCAGGCTCATCTCGTCGTGGTAAAAATTTGTCGCAGGTTCATTTCATCGCGGTACAAATTTTTCGCAGGTTCATTTCGTCGCTGTATCGTCAATTTGCCGCAAAAAATTTGAATTGCTTTAAAATTCATTTGTTTGTTGTGATCTTATAAATAGGGTAGTTGCTTTAGGCGTAAAAGATGGAACAATTTTTTTTTCTCATTTATTGGAAATGTTCACCCTTCCCATCTCTGTTTTAATTTTTAACAAATGAAGGAAAGTCTTCATTGAAGTCATCGAGGGACATTGGAACGTACATCGAGATACTAAATTGGGATCCAATAAACTTTTAAAATTTAATTTTCACCATATAAGCCGCATTTCTGTCGGGATTTCCATTTCTCGCAGTGAGGGGTGTTGGGGAGCTCACCCAAATAATAAATTGGGATCAAATAAATTTTGAAAATTTAGTTTCCATCGTATAGGCCGCGCTTCCCGCTTTCTGTGGGATTTCCCTTTCTTGCAGCGAGGGGCGTTGGGGGTTGCACATCGAGATAATAAATTGCAATCAATGTGGCCGTCTCAGCATGATTTCCGTAATTCACTATTAAATGTATCCATGCAGAGAATTTATCTTTAAGGAAATTTTTTATGACAATGTATCTAAGTTTTATGTGTAACAGCTGCGAAAAGTCTTATTTTCAAATTATTTTTTTACAATGCAATGCACATTTCAAATCACTTTGTATTATCACATTGAAATAATATTCAAACACTCCGACCATAGGCACCAGAAACTGGGGGCTTGGGGGCTAATGCCATTTGAGCCCCCCCCCCTTTCCAATAACTCATGAATATACAATGCAATGCACCATTTCGCTTCCCGAGTACGGGTTTGAGTCCCTTATAAATGGAATGAACGGCGATTTTTGCCCCCCCCCCCCCCCCCCCCCGTCAATGTTTCCTTCATGTCGGCACCTTTGACTGGCCAAGGATGCTGGAAGTTTTGGAACTTGTGGGTTCTTGTCTTGATCTTGAAGTAGGAAATTTTGATTGATTTCTGAATCATTTCTCTGGGTGCTCATACCCATTCCATAAAGTACCCTGGGCACCAACAGTATCTCTGTCTCTGACACCACTGCAAATGTCAATCGATTTTTGATTTTTTTTTCAACTCTAAATTAACAATTCTCCACTAAAAAGAATGAAATCAGACTTTTAATTAGCCCATTGTATGTAACTTCATGTACATGACACTCATACGGCTCCAGTCAACAATTAGTAAAAATTTCTTCTTACAATACAAGTGAATTAACATTAACAGACAATGTAAGATTATATTCAGAGGTATATTTCATGGGTGAGGAGGGGGTATGCTGGCTTTATCCCCAGATGACAAGTTCAAGTGAAAGGGCGTAACCAAAATTAAGTAATTGGTGATCAAGAACATGAATTAGAAAGGAAGTAAAAAAGGGAGGCAAGGTTAGCCCACAGGTGGGAAAATTATAAATCCGCCTCTGATTATAGCCTACATTTATTAGTATAATTTTAATTTTCAAAACGATTCGTATCATACATATAAACACTCCACAATATCTAAACCTTTATTTATTTCAGTGCCTTTTTTTGAGTAACATATTATTTAAACACTTATATAACCTGAATATCGCAATAAAAAGCGTGATTAATAGAATAACAAGTGATGATATCATAATTTTTTTCTTTTTTTGAACGATACGTAGAAGATTTCAATTTATTGCTATTTAAATTCAAACAATTAAATTTAAAAAGTACTACTTCAGTTTTTGTCATCCTTATAATCTGTATCTCTATTTTATGATACAACGAAAAACTCAAAGAAAATTAGTAATAGGCTAATTCATTTTTTCAATTGCACTAAAAGGTTTTTCTAATTTTAGAAAAACATGAATTAAGGGGGGGGGAGGGACTTTTAAACACACATAACGGAAACCAACATATCATTTCCACGTTCGGTTTTGCAATATTCCATATTTTTTCCAACAGAAATATGTAGACCAAGCACACCAATCTTGTACCAAAAGCTTAGGCGCTAATGAAAACTATGTGAAAATAGTCAAACAAGCCAGCCAAAGATATGCGACTGATTATAAACATAAGATTAATGGTTATATCTATGCGACTGACCCATAGTCGTCTTTCTTATTGGTGATTACATGGTCTTTTTCGGTGCTCATCCTGTGCGGAATATCAAAATTTCATCGAATCGTCATTCGTAAAAAAGCACTGTACATTTCTACCCTTGATCTGCGCCCAACTTCTTTCGCCGTGAGAAATAGAAATCCCAACAAAAGTGGGAAGTGCCACTTATACGGTGAAAATTAAATATTTATTTAATTGAATTATTAATTAATTAAATATTTCAGGTTCTTATGGAGATACTGTAATGGTAAATGTTGATGACTCTCGAAGGGGGAGGGGTGGGTGGGTAGAAACTCTCGAGCCCATGGGGCAGATAGAAATTTATCGTTAAAGATAGGCTCACTGTAATTTAGGGAATATCATACAAACCAAAATTTTTCCACATGATATAGAAATTTCATCACAGCAAAAATCAATTATTTAACATTTCAAATTTTATAACTGAATTTTCAAATATAATTAAATTTTTATATGCAGTTAGATTTTTAAATGTAATTGATATTGTAATTTTAATTTCGATGGCCTTTCCGCATTGACAAAAAATAATTATTTTCAGTTAACTGCGTGTACACTTTTATTCATGTTTTTATTTCACGTGTAAGACAAAAACCTACATACAAGCTCGCGTGGAACATGTACAGTGAAGAATCGACGGTTCGACGAATTGATTCTGCGCTGTAATATTTAAATGACGTCGCGACGAATTGACACGGTGGCAAACTTATACAGCTACGGATTGGAGCTGTGACGAATTTGTACTGCGACGAATTTGTATCGCGTCAAATTTGTACCGCGGCGAATTTGTATCGCGTCAAATTTGTACTGCGGCGAATTGACACTGCGACAAATTTGTATCGTGACGAATTGGCACTGCGACAAATTTATATCACGATGAATTGGAGCTGCGACAAATTTGTACCGCGACAAATTGACACTGCGACGGATTGGAACTGCGACGGATTTGTTCCGCGACAAATTGAGGCGCGACGAGTTGGTGCTGCTACGAATTTGTACCGCGATGAATTTGTATCGCGTCAAATTTGTACTACGGCGAATTGACACTGCGACAAATTTGTATCGTGACGAATTGACACTGCGACAAATTTATATCGCGATGAATTGGAGCTGTGACAAATTTGTGCCGCGACGAATTGACACTGCGACAAACTGTAGAATTGAGCAGCTCTGTAATTAAGAACTTGGGTTTGTACCCATGCACAAAACTCAAGTGTATTATGTATTACATGCTTGAATGATACACATAATGTTTTGAATGGGCGGATATTAATATGACCCCCCCCCCTATAATTTTAGATATGTTTAATATACAAATTTTAGAATGCTGACTAGTCATAAGGATCAATTATTAAGTTAATCTATTGAATATTGGAATTCTTTTGTGGATAGTCTTCTTCTATTATGCAAAATTATAGAATTAGTGGTTAAAATTAGAAGTGTTTTTTTTTTTAATTTAGTTTTTGTTTGATATATAAAAAATTGCATATACTCTCTATACAGTGATACCTTAACTTACAAATCTTTGCAGCTATAACAATTTTTTTTATGGTTTTTTAACATTGGAATAAACATTTTTTTGTGGTTTTTCAACATTGCAATAAACATTTTATATGGATGCACATGCTAATATAACACAATCGTGCTGTGAGCTGAATTTTTCTCCACTCGGAACCAATGTCACATAAGCTTGATTAATTCATGTCCACCTCTGAACCATTCTCCAGATATAATTTATTTTGCAAAAAGATATTGAACCATTTCATATAAAATGAAAGCTAAATTTACGAGAAAATTCATTAAAAAAAAGAGCCTACCCATGAATGTTTTCAGTGTAAGACTCTTAGTATCAAATTTAGCAGTCTGAACATTCTGGGAGCGTTATGTTTTCCAGCTGGATCCATGAGACAAATGAGCTACCCACACCACATAGAGATCTCTAGTTTTTCTCATCTTATAAATTACATTTTATCCACTTGTGAAGCTGTTCATCTCAACCTTTGGTCTGTTTTTTTTTACAGTGCTTTTTGGTGTTTTATATAAAACTTGTCTTATATATATGCAGAAAAAAATGATTAGTATAAATGAGGAAAGTAAATATATAAAAATCATAAATTATGAAAAATTTGAAACTTTTATCTTGAAACTGAATCTCAAGAATGTTATTGAAGATGATAATGATCAAAATAAATATTATCAATTTATGGATATTTTAATGTTGAATTCAAATTTATGGACCAGGACAAATAGATATAATTTTTATCAAATTATTAGTTTATCAAGTACCAAAACCAAATAAAACATTATATAAAAAGAGCTTTTCCTTCATTGCCCCTAAGATATTAAACATTTTTCACTCTGAAAATCAATTTAATAATAATAAAAACAGAAATCATGTGATTTTTGAATTCATCAGACGCATAGATTACGAAACCATTTAGATGAAAGTATTGAAAGAGCAAAAGTGTATAATAGTAAAGAAGAGAAGTGGTGTACGATGGCTGTATTATATTGAGTTTCGTGAAAAGTAACTTAATTGTGGACATTATTCAGATATATGGATAAGCGAAAATACATTTGAACATATATCTAATAAATATAATAATGCTGTTACAAGAGAATGAAAAAATATTCTATAGCTTATTCCTTTAGGCCTGCTGGAAGGACTTTTTAGTCCCTTGAGGCTACAAAGTGTTTGTTTGTAATATGTGTGCATGTGCATCCATTTTTTTTCTTGTGTATTTAATGTTTGTATTTGTGTAATACATGTCTAGATTTGTGTACTTATATAAATGCTTGTATTGATGTAACCCATGTCTGAATTTGTGTATTACATGTTTGTATTTTTGAAATAAAAAAATTTTTAAGCAGTACCTGGAAGAAATTAAACAATTTTCAATAGAAAACCTATAGGGAATAGTGGTTCCCCTAACGAATGTGATTGTAGAACAAATTATTTTCGTGTATCACTGTATATACTGATAGAAGCCTTTAACAAATTGAAAACTTTCAACAATGTTTGATTCTCTATTTATATTCCAGAGCAGAAATCCAACAAAAATAAAATGGAATAATGAGCTCTATTTGTTTGAGGGATTTTCTATGTTCACACATTCACCTCTGGCTGAATTACCTGATTGTAAAGTGATAAGGTTCAACATAGAGTATACTATAGAATGTGTGAAGGAAAAGTTTCCAAAGGAGTTTACAGTGAATGGTCTTGATCTTTTCACCCAGTATTTGTTCTGTGAGTTACTCGAACTTGTGGATTTGAATTGGAAGGCTCACAATGATTCAGATGGGTGTCCCAGGTTTCATTTCATGCCTCGTTTCATAAAAGTTAAAGATCAATCCAAAGGTGAGGATTATTCAATCATATCAGATTGATTCTTTAGATTTTTTGCATAATTATTATAAATAGCATAATATCAGCAATATCTATGTTACTTGATGAGGTACGGCTTTAGTGTGCATACAAATACGGTAAAACTTTGAGTAACTTGGTTTAAAAGCACTTTGCAAGATGCGCAAAAATTTTCAACAAAGTTTGACTTGATAAATTATCTCTCAAAATAAGTAGTATGCATAAAGTTTCCTAGACGAGGGGGTAGTCCAAAAGGAGCTTTTTTTTGTATTTGTGTGTTTGTCACATATCATATGACCACAACTGAAAAGCCAGTGGATCTCTTTTCTTTTTTTTTTTCACTGTGGGCAAGGCCATCTCTAATGAATGCAGGGGTCGGGCCCAAGTATTTATTATTTTTTAATGAAAAATCAAATTATATATTTTTATCTAAATGAAGAATATTAATATTATATATTTCTTTCACACACAAATTATATATTTCTATCTAAATGAGATATTGCTCGCATATATGTGTATCAATGAAAACCTTCAATATATAATTTAGGGCCCCTTTCCAGATCCTGTTTGTTAAGATGTTGCTGACTGTGATTCAGCATATTATCATATTATATCATTAAAGCATTATAGCTATATCATTATAGCATCATTATCATTCATAGCATAAGCCTGTGAAAGGTGGTCTCACTTTTTCATTGTGTGTTAATGCAAGCAAGGATTTCAAAGTGAAGCTTTTTTGCTATATTTCATATCATTCGGGGGGGAAAAAATAAAATTGAACCTTGAAGAAAAAATAAGTAAAAATATAATGATACAAAAAAAATCATCTTGCACTCAAATGTTGAAAAGAAAAGAGTGTTTTAGAGTATGAGCATATTTGAATGAATCATGCTCACAATTTAAAATTTCACTGTACACAAAATTCAAAGTTGTGTTTAGGAAACGTAATTTATGAAAAAAATATTTTTTCTATGATTGTTTCATCTTCTGAATACTTTGTTTTGCATTAGTAGAATCTAGATTAAATTATGACATTATAATTGAAGGCTATAAACATACTCCTTCTACAATATTTGTATGTTTATAAATGTTTCATAAAAGAAGTGGCCATCTCAAATGAAGTTACATAAATTACATTTATATAAATCTGGGATATTATTTGGACGTCATACTACTACAGGTACCTAAACCAAATAAAACTCATTTTCAAAAATTTTCCTGCATGTAGCTTCTAAAATATTTACTTCCACGATTTATAGTTGAATAATCTTCATCCACATCTTTTATGTAAATTTAAAATCATACTCGTTAACTCAATAAAATTTAAATTACCTATTTGATATGATTGTTATTGTTCTTAAAATTTTAACACATTGTCATTTTGCATACGTCGCTAAATGCAGATTTAAAAAATAATTCATTAACTACATTCCTGTTGCCGCTTATTTCTTTGTTATGTGCATGTCTTTTTTTTTCTTTTCATTATTGTTTGTGCCAGTATGCATATAACAATTATTATTTTATAGGGCTCACAAATCAGTATAACCTCAAAATATTTTGTCTATATTTCTATTAAATGAAGAAGAGTCTATCTACAAGTAATCCCAAGTTTTCATATGTATATAAAACATGGTTTTGAAAATCAGTCTCAAAAGTTTGAGGTTCCAGTTGAAGGCAATGAATATTTTTTAATTTCCTTCTCAAGGTCATTTTTTATTCTCTATTTTTTTCCCTCCAAAAGTACAACTTTCAATGCTTCTATGGTAATTAATGTTGTATGTTTTAATATTCACAATATTTTAGTAGCTCGATTTATAATTTGTTTAGATGAAGGTTGCAAAGAAGAGAAAGAACTGTTGTCGATGGCTGCAATTTTGGAGTACCTTTTAGAATGTAACAAATTTTTAGTCGAAGAACATGAATTGGACTTTCTAAAATCACTTGGCAAAGATCAATGGCCAAAACTAGCTGACAAGGTTAAAGGTATGATTGTGACACGTCCTGGTAAAAAGCCATCTTCAATAAGAGTTGACCAACTTGACTGTGAAGGCTGTGATCCAAAAAATAAAATTTATCCAGTCATAATACATTTTGGTGTACGTCCACCACAACTCAGTTATGCCGGAAATCCTGGGTAATATGAAATTTTATATTATTAATATGTTTTTGTACTTCTTATCAAGCAATTTTTAGTTAAAATTTTTTTTCACTTCAAGTACAAGCTATATGTGGGCGTTGCCACTATATTTCTCTATTTCTTCATAAACAGTCCCCCCCCCCCCCGTATTTGCGGGGGTTACATTCCGGAGGTGACAGTGTTTACGGAAATCCGCAAACAACCGAAACCATAGGTTTTTTTGTATATCTCGTTTATTGAACATTAGGAGAAGAGCAGGGTGACGCAGGGGTAAAAAGGATATGTAAAAGAGGGTGGAGATGTTTTTTTTCGAAAGAACACTGATTTCTGTTTGCCGTTTGTTCTTCATATCATGAAGTATGTTGGAGTATGTTTTGATAAGACTTCCTCTACTAATTTCTCTACATGTGAAGCACATACCGTAGAAGGATCTATGTCATGAAAATAATCTATTGCTGATTTAAACTTGCGAAACCCTTCCGCTATGCTACATATGTTGAACTGGTCTTTACTTCTTTATCTTGATCTTCATCTAGTACAGCTTCAGTTTCAGGAGCAGTCACTCAGCTCCATTAATTCCTATTTGGTTTATGTCTCTGAATTGCTATTGATTTTTAGCTGTTAAATTTCTTCTATATCCATATCACCCTTCTCCCCTCACCTGTTTCGCTAACGTGACAATGTCTTTTATAATTTCCTTGAAAACTTTCTAGCTGCCTCCTGGTTGGCAGAGGCTTGATTGTAAGTGATTTTTACATTGCGTAATCCAAATCGTTTCTTAAACCTATGAAATCAACCTTTACTTGCATAAAGTTCTGATGAAATAGACGTTTCACCAGCTCTTTCTTTTATAGAAGAGTAAAATTTTTTCGCCTTTTAATTTATAATATTACAATCAATTGGAATCCTTTTCTGTGGCAGTCTTGACCCACAAAAAACAGCATTTTCTCTATGAGAAACACATGGGTCCCATAGGCAATGCAAAGTTTTCGCTGCCATAGGTGCAGCTACAGCCTCTGCTGATTGAATTTCAGATTCCTTTTTCTAGATATATCTCACCGTAGATTTGTTGCTTCCATATAATGGCGGGCAACAACAGCAATTGATTTACTTTCTCCACAAGCATACATAGGCAATATATAAATTTTTTTTGTGAAGTTTTCACTTTTTTTGACCTTTGAAAACATGAGAAAAATCCATTAGAAAAATGAGCCATCCTAAACACGTACAACTCAAATTTTGTAAACAAAACAAATGAATGACGATTGCTAGTGTTGACAAAAAAAAATTTTCAATGAAGGAAAAAAACCGTGAATATGGGGGGGGGGGGGGTCGACTGTATTGTTGTTCTTCATGTGTTTTTTTTTTTTAAATAACAAATGTTATTTGAGCAATTTTACAATAAGCATTTAAAAAATTGTATATGTGTGTATGTGATACTATTTTCCACAAATTATATGTTGATGTTTTTAAATGACACTCAATTCTGATGCACTTGACTATTTAATTTATGAATTTGTATAGAGTTTAGATCAGAACCGAATGTATTTTGTTATTGTTATATTATTATTAAATCACAGTTATCAGAAAGCTTGGCGAGATTATGTGAAGTTCAGACACTTATTGGCGAATAAGCCCAAAGTTCATTATGAAGACAGACACCGATTAAATAGGAAAGAAAGACGGTTGCAAGATATGAGACTTAAAAGGTCTTTTTAAATTTTTATCATTTTTATGCTGGTTCTATTAGAGTTTATGACTGTTCAGTTTATTTCATTTTTGTTTTAGTTCACATTCTCTGAAATATTAAAAAAAAAATGTATTGCTCTATTTGCTATACCGATAAATTTTCTTTTAGAAGAAAAAAAGATTATGTTTGATATCTGTATTACATCTTTTTTAACTGATAACTTACTACTGATTATACTGCTTACCTATTTCATTGTCCCCCAAACCAAAATAGGGAGAATTAACTCAACTTCCCATGTGTTCGCTTTGAACATGGCTCAGTTTGTTATATGATCACAGTGGTGTTCTGAAGAAAAAATTTTTCATCACGGTGAATCTTTTTTGTTCTGATTTTTTTTGCATTGTGAGTAGAACCATCATTCAAATTACAGTTGTCCTGCATAGAGTGCAATGGCTGATTCTGTTTGTTTATATATGCACATTCCAGTGAACGAAAGCATCAAAGCACTTGGAGAACACACAGATGTGTACAGGCGTTTAAGAAACCTGGTTCTTTCTATGTCGTTTGAAATATGTCATAAGCTAATTGAAAAGTCTGTCTTATTGCAATAAACTTGGATGAAATCAAGCTATTAGAGCAAACATCAAATTTTTTATGAGCTTGAAGGTGTATGGACTTATTATAATCAGTCTAATAGATTGGAAAAAGATAGGTAATTTTTCAATTGTTCAAGCCTGTTGCAAAAGGGCAGGACTCATTGAAATAAGCCAGTTTTTTCACTTTTCCTGTGTCATATATGTGTTCAGTCTCAGTCTCCCATCAGTGAACAAAACAAGAAATCAATACTTATCTGAACTCTAGTTCACTAACTTGTTACGTGACAAAATAAAGCCACCAAAATAAATCCCATTGCTTTACTTTTGAAATCACATTCATGTTCTAGTGTTGTGATTGGTCCTTGAGTTAGATAATATATTATATAGCAATAAGTTATATTGTCATTATGTTAACAAATTTGTTATGTTAAAGATTTTCTTTATGCCTTTAACTTTCAGCAATCTGAAACGTGATGTAACTGTTGTTGTGGATAGTCAGCATTTTTACAAAACTGGTATAATGTGTGACATTGTCCAAGTAAGTTCTTGATCTATGCATGAGGGTTTTTATTGATCGTGGTCTTGCTGTATTAATGGATTTGAATTTACTAGAAAGTGAATTCAAATTATTAAATTATTTTCAATCTATTATTTCTTGTTCTTTTTTGTATTTCATATGTAATGCTCAGTTTGCAATAATTTTGTTGTTCACCCATTCCTTTTTAAAAAAAAATTTAATCAGATATAATTTTAATGAGTTTTTTTATTATTATTATACAGCATGCTATGCTTATACCTGTTCTGGTTTGTCATCTGAGATTTCATTTGTCCTTGGATATTCTTGAAAAGAGAATAGGCTACAAGTTCAAAGATAGGTATCTCTTACAAGTGAGTTAATCTCAAGTTTACTAGTGGCTTTTCCTTCTGGATATTATTTTCTCACTTTTTTTGATGCATTTTGTTGACAACTCAACAAAAACATGCAATTTGAAGGTTCCAAAACTAACTGATTTGTACAGTCAAACTGATTTGACATTCATGTCAAATCAGTCGCAACCACTTGTCTTTAATGATGTTTAAAATTTTAATTTGAATGAATTTCTGAAACATTCCAAAGTATTTAATTATACACTGCTGGCCACCGTAAATGCAACACCCTGAAGGAAGTATGCAAATAATATGAAATTTACAACATGCATTAGCGGAGGTGAGATATGCAAATGATTAGAATTTCAGCGCAGACGCACATCACGCGCGCCTGTGGCGCCACTTCAAAGCGCTATTTAAGGCTTGGAGATTTCGACGATTTGAAGTACAGCAATTGTGTTTTTCTTGTGGTTTTTTCAAAAAAACGATCAATTATGCCTTGTAGACAACAGCGATCATCTTTTGATCAAGTATCCGAGTTCGACAGAGGAAGGATAGTGGCCTACCGAGATTGTGGATTATCTTTCAGGGAAATCGGTAGTCGTGTTGGACGAAACCAAACAACTGTAATGCGGATATGTGATCGTTGGATGCAGGAGGGTACGACGGACCGACGTGTTCGATCGCATCCACCTCAGTGCACCACTTCACGTGATGACAGGCGTATTGTGCGTATGGCAGTGACGGATTGCTCAGCCACATCACGAACCATAGCACAGCACATTCAGTCTGCACCGCATCATCCAGTGTCTGCGCGTACCATTCGACGCCGTTTACAGCAGAGTGGTCTGTCCGCAAGACGTCCATTGCTTCGTCTACCCTTGCCGCAGAACCACAGACGTCTCCGCCGCCAATGGTGCGATGAAAGAAGGATGTGGACGGCACAATGGAATGAAATTGTCTTTACTGATGAGTCACGCTTCTGTCTGCAACACCACAATGGTCAGATTCGAGTCTGGAGACACCGTGGAGAGAGGAGGCTGAACAGCTGCGTTATGCACGCCACACTGGTCCTGCACCGGGTATTATGGTATGGGGCGGTATTGGATATCACTCTCGCACTCCTCTAGTACGCATTGCTGGTACTTTAAAAAGCCAGCGCTACAGCTCCGAGGTGTTGGAGCCAGTTGTCCTTCCTTACCTTCAGGGCTTGCCCACAGCCATATTTCAACAGGATAATGCGCGACCACACGTGGCACGCATTGTCCAAAGGTTCTTAGTCAATCGCCAGATTGAATTGCTTCCCTGGCCAGCTCGCTCTCCGGATCTTTCGCCGATAGAAAACATGTGGTCCATGGTTGCTCAACGATTGACCCAGATTACATCCCCAGCTGCCACACCAGATCAACTTTGGCAACGCGTTGAAGCTGCTTGGTCTGCTGTACCCCAAGAACACATCCAAAGTCTCTTTGAATCAATGCCGAGGCGTGTGGCAGCGGTGATCTCCAACAATGGCGGCTACTCTGGCTACTGATTTTGGCAGGAACCACACTTCACAGAAGTCTATAAATTTAATCATTTGATGCTTGGTCAACATGTTATCTACAAAATAAATATTGTTGCGATATCTCTTGTCTTTCTTGGTGTTGCAATTTGGGTGGCCAGCAGTGTATTTGTCAACTCCATTGGTACACATTTAACTATTTACATCAAATTTTTTATCCGAGTATGGATAATTAGACGTTTTGTTTTACATCTTCATGTGATGAGTGATTTTGAATTGCTGTATTGGAATCTCAACTTCAGCTATTCTTAAGTATTGCAATGTACATTCAACTTTTACTGTTGCGATATGCATGCAAAAAATATATATTGTACTTGTAAAAGTGTATCATTTATTCATATTTTTAATAATGTTTATTATCTGAAGAAATAATGTTTGATTGTGAAGTAAAGGCAAGTGTTCTTATAATAAATTTATGTATCAGTGATAGATGTATGTATAAAGAAACAACATTTTTAAAACAATTTTATTCAACGATGTTATTTATGGGAACATGAAAATTAATTTTTTTAACTTTGATATTTATGTTTAGTTGGCTTTGACACATCCTTCATATAGAGAGAATTTTGGAACAAATCCAGATCATGCTAGGAATTCACTTACAAACTGTGGCATACGTCAGCCAGAATATGGTGATAGACGCATACATTATGTAACAACTCGCAAAAGAGGTAATCTCACTTCATTAATATTATTTAGTAGACTCTCACTAATCCAGCACATATCCAGCCAGGGTGTGCCAGATTATTGGAAGTCAATTAAAAAAGCCCATTTGAATAATATAAACTTCTGTGCAAAGACATGCAGTGACTTGTTTTTCTCTTATATACTTGAATAAAAATCACTTAAAAAATGTCAGATTACTGGATGGGCCAAACTAGTGCACAGTCAGATTATTGAGGGTCTACTGTAATCATTGTTGACAAAAGACCTTGCACTCTTATCGTTAACCTAAGTGGAACAATTTCCCTTGATATTTGCAAATATTGATTCAATTTTCCAATATCTATAATTCGGTCTGAATGTTCAAGCATTTCATATCTAAATATTTCATATCGAAAAATTCATTTAGTTCCAAGTTTCAGGAGGTATTAAAATTTTCATTTTATGGATGTTCAATTTTTTGCAATTGATTTTTTTAATTATTAATTCTTCATTCATTTTTAATAGAAGGTGTTTCCAGTAAATAGGATGAATCACTTCTTTTGAAAATGTGAACAGCCTGACACGCTGCTACATTGTGTTCTTCCCTACATTACTTAATATCTGTTCTTGTTTTTCAGAATCTCTCAGCAGGTGTTTATGTGGTATCTGTAATGTAAGAGTTGTCAGTGCATTACGCAATAGAACAGAGAATCAATATGAAATTTCAAATTGGGTAAAACTGCAATGGAAACCCACAAAACGTGTATGGAGAGGAAGCTGTATCTAACAAGACAGCAAGTTTTGTCTTCAGTAACGATTGACTGTGAAAACATGGCATCATTATCTGCTGTATTGATGAAGTTGCAGCACAACTCCATTTGTTGCTGTTTTTGTTCTTAGCTTAGGTGATGAGGGGTAAACCTTGCACAAAATTTCCATTTTCTCTAGTCCTCTGTCAGAATGATTCAAGATTTCACATGGAAGATTCAATTCTTCTGCTATAATTTGATTGGACAAATGTAGATCTCGTGGCAATAACTGTAAAACTCTGTTAACATTTGTCGCTGTTCTGCTCATCACTGGTCTCCCACAACGATGCTTATCTTTGACACTTGCATGACCTTCACAGAAGCGTCTGAACCACTAAAATACTGCCTTGTAAGATACAGTTCCATCTCTGTGCATATTTTACTGCATTTGGTTTGTTTCTGTTGCAGTTTTACCAAATTTGAAAGAATTAAAGAAGAATTTACTATTCATTCTCTGCTCCATTAGGCAATGCACTAACAATTCTTATGTTATAGCTGCTGTGTGAACAAACACCTGCGGAAAAATTTTGAAAAACATGTGCAGATAGTTAGGTAACATAACTTAATGGTCACACCTTGTATATTGACAGTGTGACATGAAGATTAAAGTGTTCCCCACATAATTGAATGCCCCACTTAATTGAATATTATGTGCTGGAATTGTTGATATTGGTTCAAGCGACTGTGTGGCGGAGTTTCGCCAACGCTTGGCGTAAAAAGTGACTACGCAGGTTACGCGCGCCAAGCGACGGAAAGAAGAAAAAAATATTCAGTTAGTTGCGAGTGAGTGTAAATGACATGTTGATGGTTTTTCGTGTGTGTTCATTTTTTGTAAATAAATTAATTTGGTGATTGTGACAAGTCGTCTTTTAATTAGAGTGGAGTCAGATGAGCGTTATCAAATCAACTCGCTCGACATCCCAAATGTGGTGACGCGGTGTGGAATGACGCAAGAACATTAATTGGCACATGGCTGAATAAAGGTAGGCCGGATTCGTATGTTCACTTTCTCGTGTGTCCTCTGGGGTGTTAAAAGTGCAATTCCGTTCGCATTGGTATTGAAGTTTACACGCTGATAATGCCGGATCCGAAACCTGGAAATTCAGGAGATGAGAAAGTTGAATCACAATGTGGTCGTGTGTCTGTCAAAGTACCAAATTTTTGGCCAAACAATGTGAAACTATTTTTTGTTCAATTAGAGTCCAGTTTCAGGGTGTCTGGTATTACTGTTGAGCAGACAAAATTTGACACATTAGTTGCTTCGTTAGACCCTGAAACACTGTCACATGTTACTGACGTAGTTTGCGACCCCCCGTCAGATAGGCCTTATTCTCAGCCAAAAGCCCGTGTGCTTTCAGAATTTGAAATTTCTCACACGAAAAAAATTCAAACATTACTTGAGGATGTTGAGTTAGGGGATCGCTCACCCTCAATGTTGTTAAGGCAAATGAGAGATCTCAGCGAAGGTCACGTTGATGATAATTTTTTGAAAAATTTATGGTTGCGTAGATTGCCGATCACAGTACAAACCGTTCTGGCCATTAGTTCCGAAAATTTGGACAAATTGGCACAGATGGCAGATAAAATTTGCGAATGCACTGCTGTCTCTGTTGCTTCCGTAAATGCCTCTCATTTGACTGCTCGTAAAAGTGATGAAAGCGCAACACTAGTTGATCTCAAACATCAGGTAAATGAATTAACAAAACAAGTAGAGAATTTGACTGAGTTGAGTCACCGTCGAACAAACAATAATCTAGGTCGACATCGCTCTAATTCTAGAAATCGTAATGCAGTAAAAAAAGAAAATTGGCTTTGTTGGTACCATTTTCGATTTGGAGAAAAGGCAACTAAGTGCGTTTCGCCCTGTTCCTATGGGTCAAAAAACGAGTCAAGCCAACAGAAGTAGCTGCGGCTTCTGGGAATTTGGTTTTAAGTCGCAGGCTGTACGTGAAAGATCGCTTAAATAAGTCTGAATATTTGGTAGATACAGGTAGCGATGTTTCATGTTATCCCAGATCATTTATGAGTAAAGAAACTGCTGTTAGCACATTTAATCTCTATGCTGCGAATGGGACATGTATAAAAACATATGGTGTCAAATTGCTCACTTTAGATTTAGGATTACGCCGTACATTGCAGTGGCCATTTATCGTTGCTGATGTCAGCAAACCCATTATAGGAGCTGATTTTTTACAGCATTTTGGTTTGCTTGTTGACATTAAAAAACGAAACTTAATTGACCCCTTGACAAATCTTGTGTCTCATGGTCGTGCTGGTTTATGTGACATTCAGGCAGTAAAAACAGTTTCGGACAAATCTGGGTATGCCGATCTTTTGCTCAAGTATAAAGAGATCACGCAGTTAAATACTGCACCTCAAAATACTGTAAAGCATAACACGTTACATTTTGTACCTACCGTAGGCCCTCGTGTTTCAGCCAAAGCACGCAGATTAAATCCTGCGCAGTTGAATATAGCCAAGCGAGAATTCGATTACATGCTAGATAAGGGTATTTGCAGGCCTTCAAAAAGTAATTGGGCCAGCCCTTTACACATGGTTCCCAAGGGTTCGTCTGACTGGCGACCCACGGGTGACTACAGAGCTCTGAACCGCATTACTGTACCAGATAAGTACCCTGTACCACACATTCACGATTTCTCGCATATGCTCAATGGAAAGTGCATATTTTCTAAAATTGATTTGGTTCGCGCCTACCACCAAATTCCAGTTAATCCACCTGATATACCCAAGACTGCCATCATAACACCATTTGGGTTATTTGAATTTCCATTTCTAAATTTTGGCCTCTGTTCAGCAGCACAAACTTTCCAAAGATTTATCAATGAGGTTATGCGTGGTTTGGACTATGTTTTTTCATACATTGACGATATTTTGGTTGCTAGTGAGAATCCGGAGCAGCATAGGCAGCATTTGGAAGAAATTTTTAAACGTTTTTTGGAATATGGTATTGTCATTAACGAATCCAAATGTGAATTTGGCAAAGAAAAAATTGAATTTTTAGGTCACACAATCAATCAAAATGGTTGCTGTCCTACTAAAGAAAAAGTTGATGCAATCTTGAATTTTCCCAAACCTAGTGATATTAGCCAACTTAGACGATTTTTGGGGATGATAAATTTCTATCACCGTTTCATTCCAGACAGTGCGGTCATTCTTGCACCCTTAAATAAGTTACTGGTTGGGGCAAAAACGAATGACAAGCGGAAAATCGAATGGAATTCGGACTTAGACACAGCTTTCGAAAAAGCAAAAAATGCCATGGCTGAGGCAACTTTATTGTACCATCCTTCAGCAAATGCTAAAATGGCTTTGGTCACTGATTGCAGTGGTTTTGCGATGGGTGCTGTATTACATGAAGTAACACCTGATGGCCCAAAACCTCTTGGATATTTTTCCAAAAAGCTGTCACCTGCACAATGCAATTATTCAGCTTATGATAGGGAATTGCTTGCTGCATATTCAGCAATTCAGTATTTTATGTATTTGTTAGAGGCTAGGCCCTTCACTTTATTTGTGGACCATAAACCCCTCATATTTGCATTTCAGCAGAAACAGGATAAATGCTCACCTTGTAGGCTTAGGCAGCTTGACTTCATTTCGCAGTTTACCACAGATATTCAGTATTTACCAGGTAAAAGTAATGTTGTAGCGGATAGTTTATCCCGCATTTGTGAAATCCAATTTTCCTCATTAGCAGACATGCAGTTATGGAGCAAAATGCAATCTGAAGATGAGGAAATGAAAAATATCCTGGATGGTAATATTGATTGTAGTGTAGAATTAACAAAACTGGGGATGCCTGCATCCGATATTCATCTCTATTGTGATAGTTCTACTGGGGAAAATAGATTTTATGTCCCTCAAACCTTAAGAAAAAAAGTGTTCGAACAGGTGCATGGCTTATCTCATGCTGGCATCAAGGCCACTAAACAATTTATCAATAGCCGTTATTTTTGGCCTAATCAAAACAAGGACATAACTGTTTGGTGTAGAGCATGTGTGCTATGTCAGAAAACCAAGGTGCATAAGCATACAAAGTCACCTTTGACAAAATTTTTAGTCCCCGATGAACGTTTTTCACATGTTCATATAGACTTGATAGGACCACTTCCTCCGTGTCATGGTTTCCGTTACTGTCTAACGATGGTAGATAGATTCACGAGATGGCCCGAGGTAGTGCCACTATCCGACATGACGGCTGAAAGTGTCGCCAGAGCGTTGGTACATGGGTGGATTGCACGATTTGGTACACCTCAGAGGGTAACATGCGACAGGGGTGGACAATTTGAATCTGGTCTTTTTCAGGCTCTTTCCCGAATGCTTGGCATCCAAATTGCAAGGACCGCTGCATATACGCCACAGTGCAATGCAATGGTGGAAAGGTTCCATAGGCCACTCAAGCAAACATTGATGTGTCATATGATAAAACAGGTCCTGGAAGGCCTCGACTCAGACTGGTATGAAGCTCTCCCATTGGTTCTTCTTGGGTTAAGGTCAGCATATAGGAGTGACCTTGATGCCTCGACAGCCCAGCTGACTTATGGTTCCTCACTTCGTCTTCCTGGTCAGCTGTACGACGATCAGCCATTGTCTAACCCTCCCGACTACATTGCCCGATTGCAAAGGATCATCAGCTCTCTGAAACCAACGAATCCTGTGAGGCATGGACTTCCAAAGATCTACGTCCCGAAGGAGCTCACCACCTGCACTCATGTCTTCATCCGCCGTGGTCCCTTCAAGAAGTCTCTCCAGTGCCCGTACGAAGGTCCATTCCGTGTTGTGCGTAGATTGACCAAGGACTTCGTGGTGGAAGTAAACGACGAAGAAAAGGTGGTCAACATCGACAGATTAAAGCCGGCATTTTTGCTGTTGGATAAAGCCGTTCAGGATGACTCATCACGTTCCAGTGACAGTTCCAGTGATAAGAACAAAACTTACATCTCCCGATATGGTCGTAAAGTTCGGTTTCGTCTCACAAATGAAGTGTGAGACTGGCGGGGGAGTTGTGTGGCGGAGTTTCGCCAACGCTTGGCGTAAAAAGTGACTACGCAGGTTACGCGCGCCAAGCGACGGAAAGAAGAAAAAAATATTCAGTTAGTTGCGAGTGAGTGTAAATGACATGTTGATGGTTTTTCGTGTGTGTGCATTTTTTGTAAATAAATTAATTTGGTGATTGTGACAAGTCGTCTTTTAATTAGAGTGGAGTCAGATGAGTGTTATCAAATCAACTCGCTCGACATCCCAAAACTGCACTTTGATTGGACATAGGTTCATGTTGTCTGTGAAGCATCTATTGGTTTTATATTTGAGAATTTAATTTTTCTTCCTCTTTTTCTCTTGCAGAAAATTAAAAATGTTTGAATTTTTGTAATTCCCCAAATGTTGTTGGAAAAAAAAAACAAAATAAAAATAAAGCTGTCCGTATTTTAAGTATCCAATACTGTCTTGTGTGTGTGTGTATAAATGAAATTTACCAAATGACAAAGTAGCAACCCTCAAAGTAAATAATATAGCTTTGTTTTCTGTAGGTTTGAGAGTTTTCTGTTTATCTTCCAGGCATAAACACACTAATAAATATAATGTCAAGGTTTGGCAGACAAGAAGCAACTGCTTCTCGCATCAATCACAATGAACGTTTAGAATTTCTTGGAGATGCTGTGGTTGAGTTCTTGTCAAGTATACATTTGTTCTTCATGTTTCCGAATCTGGAGGAAGGTGGACTAGCAACATACAGAGCAGCACTTGTGCAAAATCAACATCTGGCAGTTTTATCTAAGGTAAATGACTATTTTGTTCATTTTGCAAAATAAATTTCAGTTATGTCAAGCTTAGTTTATTACTCCCTGTGGTTATTGATTGATATTAACTGTTTGTTTAATTTATGTCAGAACATGTTTTGAGAAAACAATATTTAACACGTTACTAGCCATTACATGAAATGAAACATTAAGATTTTTGTTATCAGTGTATGTATATTCAAAATAAAATGCCTTATAGAATTCTCAGTATGTTTTTCCAAATAATGTAATTTTGATTTTTGCTTACGTTCAATAACTGATCAGAATTGTAAATTTGGCAATACAGAAACTTCAGTTGGAGCAGTTTATGCTGTATGCTCATGGATCTGATTTGTGTCATGATTTGGAGTTGAAGCATGCCATGGCAAATTCCTTTGAAGCTTTGATGGGTGAGTTATGCTGTAAAGCCCCCCCCCCTCCCCACTTCTATTTCATATATTCAGTTTTATTGTTGTCCAATGAAGTATTATTTTATAAATATTTAAATTCCATTTGACTAGTCATTTGCAAGACTTCCCTCGTGTTTTATGGCCACTGATAGTTCATATTATAGCCAATTCAGTGAAAGTAACACCAGATTTGGAATCAGCAGCCCAAAAATATCCTAAATCCTTTAGAATACAAATTTTTTTTTGTTCTTGAGCAGTGTCATCAATGAATTTATGAGAGGCACACGCTCTCTCTCTCTCTGTGTCTATATATATATATATATATATATATATATATATATATATCAGTATAGATTTGTTCATATTTTTGTTTTATTTTCATCTTTTGTGTATCATTTTAAGCCATTCTCACATAAGAGACATGCTTTTGTAACTGCTTTAAGTTTTAGCTATAGTTTGAAACACTGGTGTGTAAAAGGCTGAATGGGAACCTTTGCATTTACACCAGAATAGAAAAAGGGGAAAAACACAATTCAAAGAATTTGGAAATATTATACCGGTGGCATCAGTGTGCCATTTTGTGTTTTTCTTCATGAGTTTTATTTAGCGTGTTTATTTTTTGGATCAAACACAGCAGTGTTTTCTTTATTTTTTTAGACTGTGAGTTTATTCTCTTTAGTTTGATTTTGTCACTGGATTTTTCAGGACTTCCATTGCTGGATTTCCGAGATAAGTTTTTTTTTTTATTGCTCTCAACTTTTTTAATTTTCGTTGTGTATTTTTGGTCGACTTAAATTTTATTTTCTCGGTCTCATTTCATTTTCATTGTACTTTTGCCAGGTTTGTGACCATTGCTTTTTTGTAGATAATCAATTGTTTTGCCATTTGCTCATACAGGAGGGAATAATTGGTTCTTTCTTTCCCACCATTATTTGTGTTTTTCCCATTTCTTTGATATAATTTCATGAGTTTTTTTTGGGCGTTAGTGTTAGCAAACTTTTTCCTGGGTATTCTCAACAATTTTTTTTTCAGTTTGGGTCCTATTGTTTTAGTGTTAGCAAATAGGTAGTTAGCTAATACTAATAAGTATAAATTTTACTTTCTATCTTAATACTTTTTTAAGGGTGTGTTTTATTCTTTATATACATATACAGTAAAACCTCGATAAGTCGTCACCTCAAATTATCGAAAAATTATGACGGCTTAAGCGGAGTTCCGTCAGTTTTAATGTACGATGTTTTGAAAATCATATATATTTAAAGTAATATGACATAAAAATATGAATCAAAATAACAATATTAATAAAATTTATAGATAGCAAAAGAAAAATAATAGCAATTTTTTACCTTTTCTGATCTCTTATCACTTAACTTATTGTGGTAAAATGTACTGGTACACTTTGATTTATACTGGTAATTTTTAATTTAGACTAACAGAGCAATTGTATGAATAAGTAGCTTTTCTTCATAACAGAACTCCATATTGCACATTAATGTTACATGTACATCAAATTTAATTTTAGTGTTTTAATTCTTCATCAGTAGTTCATAATACAACTACAGGGTAATCTCTAACACTTTTGACATGAGGGGGGGACCCTTTGCAGGGAAAAGTAAACAGAAGACCAGTGAAAGAATGTCTGATTTTTTTCACCAAAGATATTTTGTTTAAATTTGAAGCTCTAAATTAGTAGAGCCCAGCTTTCTATGATTATTTATTATCCGTGTCACACTTTGACTTTAACTTGATTAATTTGATTCTTCGATTTACATAATTTTTGATTTCCTTGCACTATATGTAATCTTTGACATATCAATAAATTTTGGTTTTGCCGGAAATGCCCTGGGGGCCCCCCCAGGGAGGGTGGCCCCCAGCTTATGTTGCTTCTTGCGACAGAGCTTGGGTGTCTCACGGTTTCTCCAGTAGAGCCCATGCAGAAATGAGATCTAGCTTGAACAGTCCCCAACGTTCCAAAACCCCTAGTCGGCAAATTAACTTCCCCAGCGTAACTTTCGTTACTTAAATTGTTCCGTTTGGGTATATAGGATTTTATGGTGACTTTTAAGCATATGGCAATGCTGTTAATGGGAGCCATAAAAATAGTCTTTTCCTCTTTCTCAAACTTTTTCATATTGACGACTTAACCGAAATTAACGATGAGTAAAAGTGGGTTTAATAACATTGTGGTCTATGAGAGTGGAAAGGGTCTGAAGAAAAATGACAACTTAACCGGAGTGACGACTTATCAGGGTGACGACTTAACGAGGTTTTACTGTATATATTTCTTCCTTGTGATTTTGTGTTGAGCATTTTATTTTACTTAATTTTTTCGTAAAATCTTTTACATATATTTTGCATTGTAATGTAATTTACATTATTTTAATTTTCTGTTAACGTTTCTCATTTTCATATTTTTTAAACATTATTATCTAGTTTTTAGCAGTTGTGTTATTATGCCTTGACCTTAATTAGTACTGTGTAGGGCTTGTGATGGGAGGTTCCATGATCTAGAGGGGATAGTAACTGATAGTTTCAACTGTAAGGGGTATTTGGATAGGGCAAGGTTGGATCTTGAGGTCAAAGCATTACGAGAGAGTGAGTTAGGGTTTTAGACAGGCCTGGGTATTACAGAGCCATCTGTCGATGAAGAAGCAATCTCCATGAACAACGGCAGTTTAAAGAGTGAATGGGTGGTTGTGGATGAGGTAGAGGGGGATAGTGATAGGGGTTTAATCATCAGCGATTCTTTGGTTAGGGAACTGAGGAACAGAGTGTATATGGGTTTTTGAGGTTTTTAGCGTTGTTGCCTTCCTGAGGGAAACATTAGCAACATTCTGGATGTTTTTCGTCGCCAAAAGTTGCCCTTGCGAGCAATCCTGTGAGTGGGAACGAATCAGGTAGGAGCAGATATTAGTGAGTCTCTGTCAGAGTATCAGGATTTACTATTATCCGCTAGAGGAGGGGGGTTCAGATGTGGTAGTGATTCCAGTACTGTCAAGGGGTAGTAAGGGGGTATAGGAGTAGGATCCACCAAATCAATTCAGGCCTGAAGGACATTTGCCCCTCACTTGGGGTCACGTTCTTGGATCTACCCGCATTTACTGATAGGTGGCTTCATTGGAATCGGATTCATCTGAATGGGAGGGGTCTGGGAGGTTTATGATAGGCTTAGGTATGATTTTTACTCCCAGACCACATAGTCAGGAATGCAGGTTAATTAATGATAATCACAACAGTATTGACTGGGAATTACCCACCTTTGACTTGGATGGCTTCTCGATTGACACAAAATCACAGGGCAAATTAAAATGTGTGCTAATAGATGCCAGGGAGCTTGGGCAATAAGACAGATTTTTTAGAAACTATGATAGCTGTGAAGGGCCTGGATCTTATAGCCATTACAGAATCTTGGGCAAACGATGGAGATGAATCTTTCTTACACATCTCAGGATATGATACTTTTTTAAGAAATAGATCGGATAGGAAAGGGGGTGGAATTGGGATTGTTAGCAAATTCGCAGATGACGTGAAGCTAATGGGGGTAGTTGGGAATCAAAGCAATAGTTATAATATAAGTATAATATAGTTATAATATAAGTATAATATAGTTATAATATAAGTATAATATAGTTATAATATAAGTATAATATAGTTATAATATAAGTATAATATAGTTATAATATAAGTATAATATAGTTATAATATAAGTATAATATAGTCATAATATAATTATAAATGATAGTTATAGTAATAATCTCAAAGAGTTCCAGACCCACTTGAACAGGATTGAAACATGGGCAAATGAGTGGAGCACAAAGTTTAGTGTTGACAAGTGCATGGTCATTCATTTTGGTTCGAACAACCCATGTTTCTCTTACGAGTTGAATGCTATCACTATCCCAGATGCAACTAGGGGAACCAATTTGGGAATTCTCTCATTGACGAGCAGCTTAGATTTTCTGAACACTGTTCAGCAGTGGTAAAAAAATCGAATAGAATGTTCGGTTTTATTTTCAAAAAGGTGTCCTTGTGCTCTCTTTCTGCTTTTCCGAGTCTTAGTTCGTCCTGGACTGGAGTATGCTGTAAGATTTTGGAGACCATACCTATGGAGGGACATAGACTTGGTTGAAGGAGTGCAGAGAAAAGCTATGCGTGCCCTCGTTGGCACATGCAGCTTGAGTTATGAAGAGCAAGGGCATAGCGAAGGGGGGACTTGGGGGTCTGGCCTCCCGAAATGTGAGAAAATGACCAAAAAAAAAGGGGGAAAAGGTGGTTAAATCTATTGTTCTATCACTTTGCTCCCCCCCCCTCCCCCCGGAACGAAATTTCTGGCTACGCCCGTGATAAAGAGAGACTTCATTTTTTGAATATGTTTACATTGGATGGACACAGATGTCAGGAAGATATGAATCAAAATGTTCAAAATTTTCAACGGTATAGATAGGATGGACCACAATTTATTAATTTGCCATCAATCAATTGCTTTTAGAAGGGGACACCAGTATCGTTTGGTAAGGGACAATTCTAGATTATGGTGTTGCAGAGAATTTTTCTCTAATAGAGTTGTTAATAAATGGAATAGCTTACCCCTGGAAGTAGTAAATTCTAACACAATTGACATGTTTGAAAGAAATACGATAAACTTGTTGGGGTAAATCGAGAATCTACCCATACTTAGAATAAGACAAGCATAAGTATTCTTTATGGGCAATGTATAATATTTTATCATACATGTATATTGTTTGTGATTGCATTTTTAATTGGGTTGCTGTATTTTAGTAATATATGACATCCATACTTGTTATGGGCATCTTTTTCTCAGCCACCTCATTGGGCATTTTGCCTGTTGTGGCCTTTGTATTTGTATATTAACCCCCACCTCCACTCTTTGAGAAAATCCTGCATACACTAGTTATGTCACTTTATAAATTAAGATACTGCAGAGTCTTTTTTAAAAAATTTTCCTGTGAAAGAAATTCCTATCAAAGCATAAACTTGCTTTGAGGTGAAAAATGAGGTTTTATGTCACAAATGGATTTTCTGAGTATGGACTAAAAGGTTTCCATACATTCTGCATACATTTTAGAATGTTGTCATGCTGCTGAGAATATGCCTTTTTAAAGCAATACATTTAATTATGCATATGGAAAATCATATGAATAGTTTCCATTTGGAAAATGGTTTTATCACTTCCAAACCACCTTTTTATATCTTATCACTTCCATGAAACCAATGACATTGTTGAATATTTTCTGGCAACAATTTTTTTCACTTAGCGAAGATGAATATTTATTACTTCTATACATTTATCCATATGTATTTTATATATTATATATTCTTTCTATATATTATATATTCTTTCTATATATTATATATTCTTTCTACATATTTATTTATTCATATATTATATATTCTTTCTATATATTTATTTATTCATATATTATATATTCTTTCTATATATTTATTTATTCATATATTATATATTCTTTTTATATATTTATTCATTCATATATTATATATTTTATATATTATTCTATGTGTATTTAATCTATTTTTACTATACTTTTACAAAATATCCATAATTATTCTTTTCTTCTTCTTTCAGGAGCATTGTTCCTTGATACACGAAGTGGAATAGCAGTTGCTGATAGAGTTTTTTCAGAGACACTGTTTCCTGAGCCAGATCTTCTGGATGTCTGGATTAATTATCCCCCTCATCCTCTGCAGGTAATCATTAACAAAATCTACAGATTTCTGTTGTACTATTTGTTTACTGCTTTAACTAAAAATTTCCATTCATTTTACGTTTATAGGAACAAGAACCTAATGGTGATAGAAAGTGGATTGAATTTGTTCCTATCCTTCAGGTAAGATATTAATCTTGTTTTCTTTGATAATAATGCTATGGTTCACAGGTGTTGGAGGACATAGTTTACCCACCACATTATATTGTAATTGTGGTATGATGGGATGAAAATAAATTTCATAAAATGTGTGATGATTATCCATGAATATAGGGCTGTTGTTTTATCCAATTCTATGGTCTATCAAGGCATAATATAACTTGATTCCATTGTATTAATGGTGTTTGGATTATATTTCATGAAAAATATTGAAGCTTGTTGTATTTACCTATTCCGTTATTTTTCCTTCCAATATTTTTTCATTTTCTTTCAGATATAATCGTATTGAGGGTGAAAAAATATATTATTCTAATATGTTATGAACTCTGAATCATGAACATGCACATAATTGTGTCATTATAGAGTATGTGACAAAATACTTTTTGACTTCCCTCATTTTTTTTCATACTTTTAAAAATCAGAAATCTCCCCCTCAAAAATGGGACTTCCCCTGTAGTTTTAAAATTTTCATTAAGGATGCATATTTAAGATTGATATTATATAGTATCAGGGCTGGACAAATGTAATGCCTGACAACATGTCTGGGGCATGTGAACATTTTGACTGGGCATGAATTTTTATTCCAATTTAAAAAAAAAGGTTAAATGCTATAATTTTTTATTTTTTCCTCATCAGCAATGATGCCAGTGTTCCTATAAACATGCATGAAATTTCACTGAAAACTTTTCTGCATAGTCATACGATAAAGTATATAGTCTCTATAATTTGATCTATTTTTATTTTTTACTAGCTGATACCCGGCTACGTTGCCTGTCCTGTAAAAAATTTATATATGTATAGCTTATTAATCATTTCTTAACCAAAAAAATTTCTGCATCAAGTAAGCAAAATTGCTTTTATTTTTAAATATTTTAATTAAAAACTTCAGGCAATCGCTTGTGGGTACACAATATTTTTTGTTTTTCCATCTGGTGTGTAGATGTAAAAATTTTTGGAATTTCCAACACGCGAACAGGCGATGAAAAGCTGTCTGTGTGAAAAATGGCTCAAGTAGGTTGATACCTGCCACTGCTAACAACTGGCCTTGCGCTTTGTTGATTGTCATGCCAAAAGCTAAACGAATCAGGAACTGTAATTGCTTGAAAGTGAATGCCATTTCTTCAGTGATAATTGGGATACAAGAATGAAGACGTCTTCTCCTTCAGCACATCCAGTTAGAATCATTGCTTCAATGATGCAATTGTGCAATTTCTTCACGCAGAGTCTGGTGCCATTGCAGAGCTTGATGTCTCCAAATTTCTTAAAAGCATTATAGGTGCTCCGACTTTGAGGGTCAAGTTGTGTGGTGGCACACCTGGAATATCCAAAGAGTTCAGAAATTCTGAGAGATACAGAACTGTCTGCGCTGTGTCTGACAGTGTCAACCAATTTGTAGGATGTGGAGTCTCCCGGAATAATTTTTTTTATTTTTTCGTTGATCTTGTTCACACTGTCATTTTTTGGTGCCAGAATCGCTCTCACAAAGCCACTAATGGTTTTGGTGATTTTGTTGAATGTTTGGGAACACTTTGTTTGCAAGTTCTTGAACTGAGTTTAACAACTGGCAAAATCCATTTGGGAACTTAATCAGTCCAGTGCTTAGATCTATGGGAATTCTTCCATTGCCAAGTTTGATCAACTGATGTGAAAATGATAGCAGTGCTGAGTCATTTTGCAGTTGAACTTGCATGTTGGTGGATAATGATAATTTTTTAATTTCGTGCCAATGTTGATGATTTGAGGCAAGCATTGAGTTCATCATTTTTGTCGTTGAACATTTTTATTCCCAGTTTTGTCGTTGTAGTTGTTGTTCTTTGTTGTTAGTGATGTCATATGTCCAACTTGTGCAGCGAATATTCAAACGCCTTTTAAGCATTTTTTAAATTGAAACTATACCTCTACAATAAGCGGTTGATGAGATAAAGGCCACATTAGCACTTACAGGACACCCTGTATATAGCCAAGCAAAAATACCCGGCGCTTCCTGGGTTTTCTTCAGTTACTGGGAGGATTGGAAAAGTTACAAACCATTATAAAGGAATAAACTGTTATAATGGCAGCATTAAAGATGTGACAAACCAATGTAAAGGCATATAAACGTCTGAAACGCATTGTTGGGAACCACGGTAACTAAAGTAAACGTTCCGAAAGCGATTGTTGAGGCCCCAAAACCATTTTTGCCCGATAGTTTTTACCCATTTGGGCATTTGCACAGCTCTAACGAACTTTTGAAGTAGCCTATGGTTCAATCCCAGTCCTGTTTGGTATATATGCAAAATCTGGTGACAATCGGTCTAAAACTGTAGATTTGTATAAAGAACATACATACACACATACAGACATACATAATTTCACATTTATATATAAGATGGCTTCTAATATTTGATATACCTGTGGCCATGACCCTCACATTCTACAACTGGGCCCATAGGCTGAGAGAGATCTTTAATGTGTCCCCCAGGCCAAAAGTTTTCACAGGCTTTTTTTATGTAAATGTATAGGTTAAAAAAAAAATAAAACTGGGATCAATTTTGAGCTTGAACCTCCATCAGCTCCCCTTTTCCATATGGGAGCCATGGATGTGGTTGAGCCATTTGCATGTAGATGTAATCAACTCCAGTCCTATATGGTGAATATGTACTGATTCCCAATAGCAAATTAAACAGCAACTTGTCGACTCTTTTTTTTTAAATCCAACAGCTGAGGAAATTATAATTGGTGGTTTGACTGATTTTAGATTTTTTATTGGTGACCATATTGTGTTTGAATTTTGGTATTTTTTTTAAAACTTGATTCTTTATATATATATATATGCAAAAAAAAAAAATTCCCCTCAATTTTTGTTTATTGATGTAAGTAAACCCAGTTATATTACTTTGTAATATTTCTTGGACAATTCAAAATATTGATATATCATTTTAATTTACATGCCAAACTGGGCATGTAAATTTTTGACCTGACCAGCCTTACTTGGTATAGCACAATTTGATGTGTTTTTCCTCATTTCAATAAATTCAATTTATTTCTTATCTAACTAATCACTCTAAAATTTTAAGTCGCAATTCTTTCTCCAATTCGGATTGTGATTTTTTTAAATTGAACAATATTCCTATTTCTCAGAAATTGCACGAGTTTGAGATGGCTATTGGAATTGAGTTCAACCATATTCGCTTGCTGGCTAGGGCATTAACGCATCGCAGCTTGGGATACAACAATTTGACTTTGTGAGTAATCTATCCATTCAGATTTTTTTAGCTTTTATAAATGTCAGTTACACTTATTTTTATGATTAATGAAGAGTGAATAATAATTAAAAATTTTTAGGTTTTAATAAATCAATGGTGTGACATGTTGACTAGTTTTTGTTATATAATTTAATAACCTGCTTAATCTAATATTATGTGCTAGAATTGTTGATACTGATTCAAGCTGGGCAGACTGATTGAATTTGAGCATAAACCAGGGTTCCCAGCAAACCAAGAAGTCAGGGAAAAGTTTTGTGAAGGAGGGGGAAAAACTCTAAAAACGAAAATTTGAAATTTGAGAAGTTAAGATTTTGAATTATAATTTTTTCTTCCAGAGTTTTTGTCAGGGAAAGACAAGGAAATGATCAAGTAGATTTTTCTGAGAACCCTGTAAATTCATGTTGTCCATGAAGCGTGAAAAAAAAGCAATGAAACATTAAGCTGTCTGAATTTTTAACAATTAATACTAGTTCCTGTGTAGGGTTTCCAGGTCAAATTCTTGCCCACCCATTCCCTGAATTTTTTTACAATTTCCCGAGAAGAATTCCAGAGAATTCGGGAAAAAATACTGTTGCAACACAGCAATACTTGCAATGGAATATGAAAAAATGTCAAAAAAACCAATGAGAAAAGAAAAATTAATTTTCTCTAGCATTGCTTGGAAAAGAAGTAGAGTGAAGAAAGATACGGGGAGGGCTTCCATTTTCCTATTCTAAAAACTGTACAAGTAACCTTGTGCTTACTGTAAAATTCTAATGCTGGGAGAACTGTACACAAAGAGCCTGAAGTGAAAAGGAGTCCTTTTTTTAATCTTCCATTTTATGACCCTGTGTGGAGGATCACCATAGATGAACAGGAGATAAAAATCTGAAAAGAAACATTGGGTTTTAAATAGAAAGAGTTTGGTAGATACTCTCCTAGAAATCACATAGCAGGTTATGATTACTGTATTGCGTGATTTCTTCCATTAAATTTTACTTTCCCATTAGCATCACAATGACAGCACAATTGTAAGTAGAGAGGCCAAAAATATGAAGAAAACAGGAGGATTCCCAACTCCCAAGGGCTATACATTATATGATAAAACACCTTGTTTTTTAGCAATGTCAAGACAAATAAAGATCGGTAGGGGATGAAAATGTGTACTGCTGGACAATATGCAACTGGACAATGGTCCAAAGCAACACCCCCTCTTTAGGGGGAAAGTGATTCTGTGGTATTTTTAATTTGCTTTTTTTTTTAAAGTGGGGTGACTTGTTGGCTTTTTAAATGCTGAAAACACTATTATGCAAGTGGGAGAATAATTTGGTCTCAGTTGCACAATAACTCTCAAAAGTTTGTAAAGAGAAAGAGAGAGGGCAAGGGGTGCTGTGTCTGTCTTTGAGGGAGGTTAGTCAAATAATCTTTAATGGTCGGTCACAAATCAACACAGTCAAAATTTTTTATCACTACTTGTGATTGCATGGAAAAACAAGTCAACATCTTTGAGGAGGGCCTTCTAGTCCAGAGGTGAATGTGATGTAAGTTGAAAATTGGGCGACTTGAAGATTTTGAAAAACGAAATCAGGAGAAATTCTTAAATTGTTATTTTGTGCAAAAAACGCATGAATAATTATTTTTATCAAAGGGGTGTGTAAAAATTTTATTAGCATAGTTATGAAAATATTATTGTGGCAAGCATATGTGGAGTTGGAGCTAAGTATAACTAAGATATATATTTATTCTTTGCTCAGTCATTTATATATGGTAGAAGTAGGGTTGTTTGAGTTAAACCTTGGTTTTAACCAAGTGGCTTTTAAAAAAAACCAAATAAAAGTAGCCTAAATATAATTTTCTTTTCCTTGGAAAATATTATATTAGCTTATTATTACCCAAAATTTTTCATTCTTACAGCATTTTTTATTTGTGGGGTACATTCTGATGGTGTAAGATGGTATAAGTGTTTTTTTTTTTAAAAAAAACCTTGTAAAAGTGGCCTGAATATAAATTTTCTTTCATATTAAGTATCTCAGTTGCCTATAAAATCAAAATTTCTCATTCTTAACACATTTTGTAACTTAGAGCTATGTTTTGATGTTCTATCTTAAGCAAATTCATGAATAAGAATTGCATCACACATATGTGGTGGTGGTGTATTATCTCACAGGCTTTTTTCCCTTCACAAAGAGCAGTAACAGTAGTAACTTTACCAACATGCTAGGGCAGGTGGTCTTATAATCCAAAAAAGACACCAGCTGCCCCCTAAAAAACAAAAACCAGTGTACCTCGCAGATATGTTAATTTTCTTTCCATAACAAGCAGAAGCAATATTGTATATCACCACCAGGCTTGAATATTGAATTAAATAAATAAATAAATAAATAAATAAATATATATATATATATTTTTTTTTAGCATTACCCCCATTTAATCAGTTCTACTGCACAATAGCAAGTGATTTATGAAAAATAAACAGCTATATACAGGGTGATTATAATTAAAGTTCTGATTCTAAAACAATAGACAATAAGAACCACGACTTCACCAAACTCCAACTCTGGCCATATCGCTATATTGTAATTTACTGCAATTAATAAGATGGGTTGGAAATGAAGGCGCTGTCTATCAGTGGTCGCCTCGAATTTGTTAGGGAAAGTATCTTATCTATATCCTCCCTTGGGTTCAAACCTGGGACCGCAACGACAACTTTCACAGTTGTAAATGAGCATCTTACCACCATGCCACTCGAGCTACAATAAGAACCACTGGTCAGAATGGCTTGAAAGTTTGCATGGATACTCCTGAAGCAATGAAATTTTCTTTGGTGAAATAAAAAAAATACAAGTTGATATGTTTAAAATGTACAAGTAGATGATGCTGTACTTGGCCAGTGGTATAATCTATTTTGTGCAACCACATCATTTCGACACTTCAACAGCATCAGTGTGTGGATATCCGGGCTGGGCAAACCCCAAGCTCCAGGTCACCACGGCAACTAGAAAATCGGTATTAGTGCCTAAAATTTTATATGCATCATTGCTAAAATCAAGTGTAAGTACGACACAACATTTTTTTTATTTTGTAATGATGTGTTCCAACGGGGGAATGGGTCAAATCCCGGAAGAAAAAGAGAACCATTATTCAGGACTTGTTTTTTAAAACAGGCTTTGCTCCTAATAAATTTGGCTGGCGCCTAATTTTTTTTTGATTTGTCCAACCCTGGTGGATCGCACAACTTTTATCAAGTTGCACATTGCAACACCAGCAAAGCAGCTGCTGAAGAACCATTTCGACTATAACAAGATGTCACAGCACCTGGCCGCCATGTTCACCTGACAGGTGAATGTTGCTACTTGTATAACCCTTGCAATTTTTGGTTTTGGGGATACCCCAAAATGTGTTATGTGCAGTAGTCGGATTGCAAACTTTGGTGAATTGAAAGCACATCCACATCATTACCATGGCATACTCTGGTCTGGTGTTAAACAAGCATTTTTGCACTTCCACCTCACAGTCAGCACAAGGTGGACCACATATTTAACATTGCTTGTGTATGTTGTAGCTCTTTGTTTAAATGATTTCATTTTTGTGATGTTTCCATGAATTATGAAATCGTGCCATTCTAATTGCATTATCATTTTGCGTTGACTGGCTATCGTTTCCATTCTGTGAGCAAATTTTGTATGTACAGCATCGTTTATTTTACATTTTTAAGTACTTTCTCCCCTTTGCCATATAAAATTCTGTTACTTCAGGAATATTCATGCACGTTTTCAAGTCATTGTGACCTGTAGTTTTCATTTTAGTGCTTTGAAATCAGAACTTTAATTATAATCACCCGGTATATCGGGAGTCATTGCTAATTAATCTGCATTAATTATGCTTCATTAAATACATTGTATTTGCCTAGTTTTTATCATAGTTTTTGTAAAATAGTATCGTAATTAAGCATATTGAAGGTAACTAGAGAAAACATCTTTATTATAGGATTAGTAGCACACAATTCTCAAAATAATTCCTTGAGTTAAGCTATAAAATAATTGAATTTCAGAAGTTAGTTTTTTATTAAAATGTAAGAAATATTTATAGATGAATTAATATGGGAATAATGTTAATTACATTAATAAACATGTTATTTTAATTTATTATCAGAAGTGTGAATGATTTTTCAAAAATGTTAATGTTTTTATTGTAAATTTTATTAAAAACCAAAAAAAACCCGGTTTTTTGGTTTCTACCAACTGTGGCCAGAGATAAAGGCATGTCGCAAAAGCTAAATTTTGCAGGAGAGTCATTTAAAGTTTTTTTTAGTACAGTATGTCTCTTTATGCCACTTGTTTGTTTTAATATATCTGTTATTCATTGAAAAAGGATTTAGTGTTCCTATACCCATGTGTAGTGTGATGAAAGCACTGCAAATTAAAAACATTATCCCAATATTGATGAAAATGGATATAGTGCCTTTTATCTCCGGCATGCAGATTTAAATATTCAAAATAAAAAAGTTTAAAAAAATTAAAATGTCATTTGATAACTAGGAAAATTAGAGAAAATT
Source organism: Pholcus phalangioides (assembly GCF_987345545.1). Lineage (NCBI taxonomy): Eukaryota > Metazoa > Arthropoda > Arachnida > Araneae > Pholcidae > Pholcus > Pholcus phalangioides. The sequence continues at coordinate 21,514,283 of NW_028301628.1, forward strand.
TTCTCTGAAAGAAATTTTAAATTACTAACCTATAGAAAAAATATTTTAAATCAGTAGATGATTCTTGTTTATATGATGCTTAGAACCAAAGTTATGTCCATTTTAGAGTTGCGTTTTTACATCAAGTAATCTTTGAATGAGAAAATTTCAAAAGCCTTTTATGAAGAATGTTATTTCTGACATTTTACTTGAGTTTGAAACATGATTTCTAAAAATCTATTGACTGTATCAGTGCAAAATTTGAATATGATATTCTGTCATTTATTGTTAAGGGTTATAAACCAAAATCTAAGATGTATTAAACAGGGCTCGGCACGGGTCACTTTTTTCCCTAAAAGTCACTTTTTTAGAAGCTGGTCACTTTTATTACCTATTTTCGGGCCCAGGTCACTTTTTCCACTTTTTTTAGCAAAAAAACCTCGGTCTCGCGCGCTTTTCGGCTGTCAGTGTTTTTCTTTTCTTCAAGGAGGAACTTGACCGGTTCAAGGTCGCTAATTTCCTCCCTCCCTTCATTGAACTACGATCGTACAAGGAACCCCTATATATATATATGAAGGCGTCTTAATCTTCCCAGGAGCATACCGTGTGACGTCAGCATAACTTGATTTCAAGGCGCTTGGAAAGAAAGCTCCTTATAGTTAAGAGTCGTCATTTTATGGAAAAGCCGGTCGGAAAAAAATAGCGTAAAAGGCGTATTTACAACAAAGAATTTTTTCCCCTCCTCTACTACCATTCTTTCTTATTTCCCCACTCGTTCTTTCATTTTCATCTTATTTTAAAATTGATCCTTTATTTTATTTGTTTTAAAAAGTTTTAGCCCTAAGGGCCGAATTCCTTTCTTGGAGCATCGAGCAAGTTACATTTGTTGT